>NW_027507718.1:261183749-261364130 GCF_037356315.1 Lithobates pipiens | reverse complement strand
GTGGCAGGATCTGCCAGGTTTTTGTTTACAGTTTAGAGGGGGGGGGGGGGGGGGGGAGCAGATTACACAGCACAAACACTGTGCTGTTTAATCTGCTTTAAGATCAGAATATCTGTTTTTTTGGTTATCAAACACTAACAATGACCTTTACCACACTGCTTCTCCTTGTAACCCTGTATGTAAGCAGACAGATTTCAAAACCAATTTTCAGAAATGTATATAGTCTGAAGAAGGCATCCCACCGTTACCCAATAAAGGGCACTCTTACCAAAATTCAAACTTTCAAATTGAATCAATGGTTACACAGTACAATACTCTACTACTGCGGTTTTAGTTTTATATACACTGGAAAAATAAGCATACAGCCCCTCATGCTACATAAGGCAAGTTTCTGACAGGTACATTAATTGGGTGTACCCTTTATGAATTCCCCCAATAAACTATATGTACACTAGGTTGAAAATCTTTCATAACAGGAAGGTCAGCAGATAGGTGCTGCAAGTGCATGCTTTTCCAAAAACACATTTTTATAAAGCAACTGACTCGCCACCAATACTACATTGAATAAAGTTCATCTCAGGTGCAAGGTTGTCTAATACAATATGATTTCAAGAAAGAAAATCATATGCATTACCACAATTAAAATATATCATGTGCAAGAACAGAAGAAAACCAGCGTTAGTCCCTCTGTATGCCAATTTTATTTAGCAACCATTGCTGCATGGAAGCGGATACTGGATACTGAAAAGCAGTGCTTTATAAATCTTTCAGCTTACCTCAAAGAGAAGAAACTTTTTAAAAACAAAAAGCAGCTTTGGTGGTTCATTTTATTTTTAGTTTCTCTCCCCCCCCCCCCCCCCCCCACAAGAAAGCACACATGGCAGTGGGTCACACAGAAAATGATCTGACTGTTGAATGATCCTCAGACACACAAATACACATGCGCACCCATAACCCACAAAAACGGCATGTGTTTTGATTGTTTTGTTTCTAATGGTTGCCCTTATGTCTGCATCAGTGTTTAAAAGACAATAGCCAAAAAAAAAAAAAATAAAAAAAAAGAAAAAACCCACAAAAAGTCTTTGTAAGGTGGTAGTAAAGTGCTTTTTTTTTTTTTTTTTTTTAAATTTAAACCTGCAAGGCAATATATCATACTGTGCTAGCATACATAACACCTACCTTAGAATGAAGTCCTCCAGCGGTACACTGTCACCGCTGAAATAGTTACCCAGTCTTCCTTCCGGGTTCACGGACTCTGGCTGTGCGAGTGGCCAGAGCCGTGATAACGTCACTCCCTCACTTGCGTGTGAGGGCCACCATTTATGGCACAGTACTCTGAAGGAATGGCATGGGCATGCCGGTCCTTCAAAGTGCATGTGCCAGTGACATCACCAGCTACATGTACCATTTAGGAGATATAGGTAAGCCTATAGGTACTGTAAATATCATGCATGGGAGTTTACTCCCACGTTAAGCTCGTCATACATGGCCCACATGTTGGCTGATACAAGCCATGAGTGGCCCTGTCAACACCACCTGGCTCAGCTCCAGAACTTTTAACTGAAAAATTAAAGGAGCAGGGTGGAAAATTGTTGGCCGAACAGTAACCTCAGCCAGATGCGGTCACTGCTCAGTTATTCATACAGTCTTGGGAGACAGCTGCTGAAACCAAGAGAAAGCTATACATGTATAGCCTAGCCTCAGGCCAACTATTCAGGCCCATGCCACACCAGATGTGTTAGTACTGGGTGGAGCAGCCATTTCATTGCAGTCCCGCTGCAAGACAAGGCAAAATGCCTCGTCTCCTACCAGGCCAGTTCATGCTGCTGCATAGTTATTGTCACTTAAAAGAGTACAGCATCTGCAACACATTCCACCATGCTGCAGCTAATAGAGCCTCATTTTTTTTTTTTTTATGACAAAAGGAAACAGCAAGATGTGCCACTATTGGATTGGTCATCCTAATGCACACCAGCGGCTGCATTCTAGCACAGTTGCTGGTGTGAATGGACCATCCTTCTAGAGATTATCTATGGCATTCCATTAACTGAAATTACTGAACAGGTGTGGAATTTATGGGAAGTCAAAGAAGCTGTAATTTCCTGTAAACATTTATTAGTACAGTAATACCTTGGATTACAAGCATAATTCATTCCAGAAGAACACCTGTAATCCAAAGCACTCATATCAAAGGGAGTTTTCCCATAGGGAATAATGGAAACTCAGATAATCTGTCCCATAGCCACTGCTTGTCTATGTAGTACCGCATGTGGCCAGAGGTGCCGGAGACATTTGGGAACGGAGTGTTTGCGAGTGTCTGAGCGTCTCCGACTCCCCCTCAGTAGAATTCAGTACTGCACACCCCAGCAGCTTGAATCCTGCCCGTCTTGAGAGACAACGCTCACAAAACGAATCAGGATTAAAAAAAAATAAAAATAAATAAATAGCTTGTAATGCAAAACACTCGTAAACTCATTTTTTACATACTGAGGTTGAAGAGATCTGTTTAAAAAATTTACTACTCAGCAGGTATTTCCAGCTGGCCACTGGACAGTTTATGTCCTGCTGCGAAGTTGCAGATGTTGTCCCAAGCTGCAGGAAAAAGACCCTGGCTTCCACCTGCAGAGAGGATTAATACAGCAGGTGCTGAGAGCTGGGAACTGAACGCCCAATAAACTGCCATTCTACCGAGAACCTGTTTCTATTTTCATTCTTTGGCTGTGCAAAGTTTTCCTGCTCAGTACACCACAAAAAAAAAAAAAAAAAAAAGTTAGGTTATGTGATAACCATCAATTTTCTGCCTTTTCACAAAAATACCTACAAAAGTTCTGCATATCTCTGCTTTACAAAGGTGGGGAAAAAAAACAAAAAAAAAAAAAAAAAAAAAAAACACTTAGGCATGTACGGGGTATACCAGGTGCCAAGGATAGTCCAGGCTGTTTGGTGGGTCAAAGTAGGATGGAACCCCACTCTGCCATCATGCAGCTACATCCCTTCTGCAGATTTGTTTTTTGAGTAGATGATTAAGGAGAACAAAAATAAGAATAAATAGTCAACACTAGCCTTAGCTGCAGCTCATTACATCAGGCACAATTCACAAATCGTTGAGATGTGTTCCCTGCTGAATTCAGGAAGACCACAGATAGCATTATTAAGATAGTATATTGACACAAAAACACATGTGATCTTTTTTTGGTTTAGAAGCCTAAGGGTAATTAATGCAGAACTGAAGAAAACGCATATGAAGCCAACGCCAACATTGTCTGATCCAGGAACTTGTGCTCTGCAGACAGAGCACATCATTGCTGATTAATTAAAAGACATAAACTTGCTTCCTTTAACTTATATTCTCCAAATCTGAACCAAGCATTTACAGGAACTTTTTTTTTTTACAGCACATTTCCTACCTATGCCACATAGTTTTAAAAATCCTCATTCAAAAGGCCACCAGCCTATTACAGCAATATATCTGTGCAATTACTGTTTCCAATACATTTCATGTCTAGCTGCCATTTTCAGTAATATCTCAGCAGAAAACAGTAGCTGAATTGTTGTTCCAGAAAGCCATTCCAACAACTGGTTTACAAGACAATAAATGACTGCAATTTTACTCCCCCCCCCCCCCCCAAACACACTTGCTTTCAAGCACATTATTCAAGTACCTATGATCCTTTCCAAATATATTTTGAAAACACTTTTTTGCTTTGAGACTTCCTAATGGATTTTTTTTTTTTTAGCTCCTCACAGCTTATGTATGCTGTACTGCTGGAAACTAGGCAATGAAAAAAAATACACACAGGCTCTGGACGGTCTGGTCCAGGAAACATAGGATGTCCTGCCAACAAAATTAAGGTACTCGAAAATAATCTCCTCAAGTGCCATTAATACAAATGTTAAGTGTACACCTAAATAAAGACAAAATATTTTAGGGGGATGGATAAATATAGGAGGGTAATAAGAGACACACAGATAAAGAAAAAAAAAAAAAGTGACACTTGAACAAGGTTTGATGCTGTAGCTGTATCAGAATGAACAGTCTATGTTTACTGCATTGTGATGGCTCTAGTGCTAGTTCACACCAGACGTAGTCTATTCAGTTCGGTGTGCTTTTTTCAATGCATTTCAATGGCTCCAGTTTACATCATGCAGTCAGTTCCACTGTTCGAATTGCACATGGGGCTTCTAGCTCCTGTGCATGCAACCCCAGCATTTTAGTGTGCCCGGAGGTACAGATGCAGCATCCAGCTCAAATGTCTTCAGGCTGTAAAAGTCAATAGCAGCCTGAAATGCACTGCGGCTGTACCAAGTGGTAAATGCATTTAGGGCCCTAAGCATTCAGCGATCAAAGCCCAGAATGCAGACTACATGTGCAGAATCTTGTGATTTTTTGGACCACACAAGTATGAATGAAGGCTGACAGACTGGGAATATGAATAATATTTTCTTGATCATACATCACGGGACACAGGAGCTTCATTAAATAGTGGGTTATATAGGCACCTCTGGTGATTGGACACTAGTTAACCCCAATTAAGGAGAATTCCTCCCCTATATAACCCCTCCCATATGGGAGGCACCTCAGTTTTTTCGCCAGTGTCTATGGTGGTTGGTCACGTAAAACTTTAGCTCTGTGCAGGTACCTGCGGGGGCCTAAGGGCTACAACAAACCGGATCCATACCTCGGGCCGATATTTGACTCCCAAGATGATATGGTACCCGGGCCTCGTCAGCCGAAAAAACGAGGTTTGGCCTGTAAGTCCTCTCCTATTGGAAGACTGGGCTCTGGGAAAACCAGACTTGGGGTACTGTTTATACAGAGCGCACGAAAGTTTCTGGCAGAGTCTTTTACATGGTCCAGGTAGGAGGCTCTCCCGAGAAAGAGCCCCAGATAAACCTGAAGGTTGGCCAACACTGCCCGCCGTGATGGGTGAAGGCTGGAATTTGTCGGTTTCAGCAATTCCTGCGGCGAGGACAGGTAAGGGAAGTTAATCATTATATATATTTATATGATGGATTTCTTCATTTTGAGTAGTTGTATGTCTTACCTGGTTTCCACCACTAGAGGGAGTAAGAGCAGCCTGATGCATACTTACATGCCTTACAGTACACACGCTCAGTGAAGCCTGGTTCTCCAGCTGTCTCACGTCTCCACTGCAGTCCCTGCCACTTCAAGGTAAAACAGGGGTCCCACGTAGTCTGGGGGTCCCACGCAGCTCCGGTGGAGTTCTCCTTTCCCCCCCTGGATCCTGCGGTCCTTGTGCACGCGAGCTGGGTGCGTTCCCGGCCTAATGGAGGGGGGGGGGGGGGGGGAGTGTGGTTGTGAGCCGTGCAAGTCAGTGTGCACGGCGCTGTACTGCGCAGGCGCCAGGTTTAAAAAGCCCAGAGCGTCAGGGGACTGTAAGTGAGAGACACAGGAGCTGTGGGCAGTAAGCATCCGAGGGGATTGGATCCAGGCAAACCTTAGACACCTACTCAACATCAGGTTGTGCAGTTTAAGCATATATATTTATTGTGAGACTTTAAGCACAACAGTGATTGCACTTGTACTAGTACCTCTGCTTTGTAGCTTAGGACTATGTCTCCTCGTAAGAGGGTCTCAGGGGGGGGGGTAGCAAAGGCACTGGTAAATCACCGCCTAGGTTCAGGGGTTCTAAAAGTGCCTGTAAGTTACCATCCCCCCCTGCAAGACTGGAGCCAGCCTCTCAAGACGAGTCAGTGCCCCTGTCAGGTTTTGCAGCCTCTCCTAATGTCCCAGCCTCGGTTTATGTAACTGAGGACTCCCTTAGGGCTACATTGGAGGGTTTTGAAGGGAGAATGAATTTTATTTCTGCTTCCCTGAAAGATAGCAGGAAAAGGGGTAGATCCCCTCCCTCTACTGAAATTCCTCTCTCAGATGATTCTTCTGACAATGAGGAGAGATCCCCGTCTTGGGACAGGGATCAGGAGCAGTCGGATGATTCAGAGGAAGAGGAGAGAGTCCCCTCCTCCCAGGCGCTCAGAAAACAGGTGCAGTATTCTACTGAATTGGTGCGTACCACATTCAGAATGCCTGCTGCTGAAGTCGCTACATCCTCTGTTTCTTCCCTGGGAGTCAGGAAAGCCCCACAGACTGCCTATTACTTTCCAATTCATCCCTTAATGGATGAATTGTTTAATGAGGATTGGGACATCCCGATAAACTGTTTGCTCCTCCTAAAAGGTTTTCTATGCATTATCCTCTGGAGGAAAAATTCACCAAGAAGTGGGGGGGTCCCATCTGTTGATGCGGCCCTTTCTTGCGTGAATAAAAACCTGACTTGTCCCTTGGATAATGCGCAGGTATTTAACCACTTGCCGCCAGCCCTATAGACAATTGACGGTGGCAAAGTGGTTTCATAATCCTGATCGGACGTCATATGACGTGATCAGGATTATGAGCCGCTGCACGCCCCCGGGGGCGCGCATCGCGGCAATCGTTGTTGCGGGGTGTCAGTCTGACACCCGGCAACTACGATCTCGGTAAAGAGTAAAGACTTTAAAAGACTTTACCACGTGATCAGCCGTGTCCAATCACGGCTGATCAGTGTAAATAGGAAGAGCCGGTGATCGGCTTTTCCTCACTCGCGCCTGTCAGACGCGAGTAGAGAAGAGCCGATCGGCTCCTCCCCCCCCCCCCCCCCCCCCCCCGAGGATGCCCACCAGACCACCAGGGATGCCCAGCAAAAGGTAATCCTCCCTAGACCACCAGGGATGCCAGTCAGCACAATGGATGCCAATCAGTGCCCATAATGGGCATCACTGATTGGCATGCATTAGTACAGTATAACACCAATGCCACCTATGAGTGCCCACCTGTGCCGCCTATGAGTGCCCACCTGTGCCGCCCATCCATGCCACATCATTGGTGCCCATCAGTGTAGCCCCATCAGTGAAGGAGAAAACGTACTTATTTACAAAGTTTTGAAACTGAAAACAAAAAAAAAAAAAAAAAAAAATTCAAAATTTTCAGTATTTTTTTTATTTGTAGCGCAAAAAATAAAAACCGTAGAGGTGATCAAATACCACCAAAAGAAAGCTCCATTTGTGGGAAAAAATATATAAAAATTTCATTTGGGTACAGTGTAGCATGACCACGCAATTGTCATTCAAAGTGCGACAACGCTGAAAGCTCAAAATTGGTCTGGGCAGGAAGGCGTTTAAGTGGCCTGTATTGAAGTGGTTAAAGATCCAACTGATAAGAAGCTGGAAACCTTATTAAAAAGCCTCCTTTTCCCATGACTGGCGCTGTAGTGCAACCTACAGTCCCAGCCGCGGGGTTGTGTCAGTTCCTCAAGGAACAGGTTAAGCAGATGCTTGGCCTCCTTCCCAGTGAGGAAGTAGAGAATTATGCAGGAATACCTCATATTCTGTGTTTCATGATTGATGCGATTTTGGATTCTGTCCAACAAGCATCACGCTTGTCTCTCCTGTTGGTACACATGCGAAGGCCCCTATGGCTAAAGAATTGGGCAGCTGAGCTGTCATGCAAGAAGCATTTGATTGGGTTCCCGTTTAAAGGGGAACGTTTGTTTGGAGAAGAATTAGACAAATTCGTCCAAATAAATATCAGGGGGGTAAATCTACTCTCCTTCCAGTCAAAAGGAGCAAACGTCCTTCATTTAGGCATGCTCTCTCTCCCGGAGCATCAAGCTCTAAGCAGTGGCGACGGCCTTCTCAACCCTCCTCTAGAGGAAATGCTCAGGGCCGGGCCCAGGGGCAGAAAAAGACTTGGGGGCGAAAGCCTGCCAAGCAGAGCCCAAAAGCTTCCTTGTGAAGGAGCGCCCCCACTCGGCCGAGTGGGGGGGAAGGCTCCTGCAGTTTGCGGAAGGCTGGCGGGAAGAGATCCGAGACAAGTGGGTGATCTCTTCGGTATCTCTGGGCTACAGGCTAGAGTTTCAGGAGATTCCACCTTCTTGCTTTCTAAGGTCAAGGACCCCCAGGGATCCAGTAAAGCAAAAAACGCTATTTCTGGCCTTAGATCACTTACTATCCCAGGGGGTGATAGTAGAAGTGGACCCAAAAGAAAAGGGGTTCAGGGTTTTACTCAAATCTCTTCACCGTTCCAAAGCCAAATGGAAGTGTCAGACCTATCCTAGATCTGAAGTTTTTACGCATCCGGTCCTTCCGAATGCAGTCAATCCGCACTGTGATCTCCTCCCTGCAAGGGGGGAGAATTTATTTTCAATAGATATCAAGGATGCATATCTCCATGTGCCAATTTTTCCCACACACCAGAAATTTCTAAGGTTCGCGATAGAGCGGCGCCATTTTCAGTTTGTGGCCTTGCCGTTCGGGCTTGCTACGGCCCCTCGAGTCTTCACAAAGATTCTGGACCCTCTCTTGGCAAACCTAAGAACTCAGGGTATAGCCGTCATGGCTTATCTAGACGATTTGCTTCTCATGGAGAAAACAGTAGCGTTCCTGAACCACAGCGTCACCAGAACGCTAGAACACCTGGAACACTTAGGTTGGATCATAAACCTAGAAAAGTCGTCCCTACAGCCTGCCACCAGGTTGGAATATCTGGGTATGATCAGCGACACCGCTCAGGGCAAGGTGTTGCTTCCAAGACCAAAGGCCTTGGCCATTGGGAATCTGGAGCACCTAATTCTGGGCAGAAGATCTCCCCCCCCCCCCCCCCCATTCGGTTGTGCATGAGACTGTTAGGGAAAATGGTTGCCTCCTTCGAGGCCGTCCCATTCGCCCAGTTCCACTCAAGGCCTCTGCAAAGATGCATCCTTGTGGCTTGGAACAGGCAGCCCCAATCCTTGGATCTTCCTATGCGTCTATCCCCAGGGACACGCAGGAGTCTCATCTGGTGGTTACAAACCAAGAATTTTCAGAATGGCAAAACTTTTCTTCCTCTTCCATGGAAGATTATCATGACAGATGCCAGCCTGACAGGCTGGGGAGCAGTGTTGGAGGAGACGTGCTCGCAGGGGAAATGGTCTGCGATCGAGAAGCTATTGCCCATAAATGTCCTGAAGATTCGGGCAATTTATATGGCTCTCATAAAGTGGTCTTACAGACTACGAGGTCTCCCTGTTCGGGTTCAGTCCGACAATGCCACAGCAGTGGCCTATATCAATCACCAGGGCGGTACCAGGAGTCTGGTGGCCCAAAAAGAGGTGAATCACATACTTGTCTGGGCAGAAAAGCATGTTCCGTGTCTTTCTGCAGTCTTCCTTCCAGGAGTGGAAAATTGGCAGGCGGATTTTCTGAGCCGCCAGCAGTTGTGCCCAGGAGAATGGGCTCTGCACCCTGACGTGTTTCAGAACATATGTCACAGGTGGGGTACTCCAGACGTAGATCTGTTTGCATCCAGGTTCAACAGGAAACTGGACAATTTTGTGTCAAGGACAAGAGATTCACTTGCTCAGGGGTCAGATGCTCTGACAGTTCCCTGGGATCAGTACAATCTGATCTACGCCTTCCCCCCTAGCCGCTTCTGTCGTGGTTCCTGGGAAGAGTCAAGAGGGAGACAAAAAAAAAAAAAAAAAATAAAAAAAAAAATCGGTCCTTTTGGTGGCCCCGGCTTGGCCCAGGCAACCGTGGTACGCAGAGATCATGAAGTTTGCAGTAGGCAGGCCATGGATCCTCCCTCTACAGCCAGATCTGCTCTCACAGGGTCCAATTTACCATCCTGCTTTACACAGTTTGAATTTGACGGTTTGGCTGCTGAGACCCACATTCTGAGAGACCGTGGCCTTTCGGGGCCAGTCCTTTCTACTCTGGTCAATGCCAGAAAGCCGGCCTCCAGGCTTATTTATTACAAAATCTGGAGGGCATATGTTTCCTGGTGTGAACTCAGGAAATGGCATCCTAGAAAGTATGTCATTAGCAGGATCTTGGCCTTTCTCCAGTCAGGCCTAGAAATGAATTTGGCCATAAGCACTATCAAGGTGCAGATTTCAGCCCTGTCAGTATTTTTTCAGAAGCCACTTGAATCGCATTCCCTGGTGCAGGCTTTCATCCAGGGGGCCATGCGGATGAGACCGCCAGTCAAACCTCCGGTATGCCCATGGGATCTGAATTTGGTTCTCTCGGCTTTGCAGGGGCCGCCATTTGAACCTTTGCATCTGGCTTCATTAGTTCTCCTGACTAAAAAATTGGTCTTCTTGGTAGCCATATCTACGGCTAGAAGAGTATCAGAGCTAGCAGCCCTTTCCAGCAAGGAGCCGTATCTGATTATTCATAAGGACCGGGTGGTCATGCGTCCCAACAGGTCCTTTCTACCCAAGGTGGTTTCGGGATTCCATTTGAATCAAGACGTAATCCTACCATCCTTTTTTCCGGACCTACAGTCCGCAGAAGAAGAATCTTTGCACACTTTGGATGTGGTTAGAGCAATCAGTATATATCTTCGGGCAACTGCTCAGATAAGGAAAACTGATTGCTTGTTTATTTTGCCGGAAGGCCCTAGGAAGGGCCAGGCGGCATCAAAATCCTCTCTCTCAAGGTGGATTAGACAGGTTATTTCTCAGGCCTATAGTGTAAAGGGGAAGATTCCTCCTTTTCAAGTGAAAGCGCACTCTACTAGGGCTGTAAGTGCTTCTTGGGAAGTGCATCACCAGGCCTCCCTGGCTCAGATCTGTAAGGCTGCAACTTGGTCATCAGTCCACACATTCACCAGATTCTATCAGGTGGATGTCAGAGGGCAAGAGGATATCGCCTTTGGGCGCAGTGTACTGCAGGCTGCAGTTTAGGTCTTCCGGTCCCTGGCGGTCTATAATTATGATCTGTGTCTCCCTCCCCTCAATCTGAGCATTGCTTTGGGACATCCCACTATGTAATGAAGCTCCTGTGTCCCGTGATGTACGATCAAGAAAATGGGATTTTTATATACAGCTTACCTGTAAAAATCCTTTTCTTGAGAGTACATCACGGGACACAGGGCTCCCGCCCCTCTTGGGTTTTACGTGGTTTCTTATTGCTTTGCTACAAAACTGAGGTGCCTCCCATATGGGAGGGGTTATATAGGGGAGGAATTCTCCTTAATTGGGGTTAACCAGTGTCCAATCACCAAAGGTGCCTATATAACCCACTATGTAATGAAGCTCCTGTGTCCCGTGATGTACTCTCAAGAAAAGGATTTTACAGGTAAGCTGTATATAAAAATCCCATTATTGCACCACTTTCTAACCCCACCTACTGTTTTGCATAATCAAAAGCCACACCCTCTTTTTCAACACTATAAACTGCAATAAATCCTACATGCTCACTTTTCTCATTGCTGTTATTGCAGAAACTACATTTAAATCCACTTAGAAACTAGTTTTCTTGCAAGTACAAAAGGCACAGATTCAGCCTGGGTAAAAACAAAATCATGCTCTCAAATGAATTCACCACAAGCTAGCCTAAAGCTGCTGCTGCTCATGAAACAGAAGATCTTTACTGTAACTCTAGTCTGTTCACTTCAGCACCAGTTTGTAACGTAAACACATAACATTAGCCACTAAGGGATTCTTGTGGTTTCTCTTGACTATGAAAGCTACTGTGAGCATGTTGGCTAATCAGCTTCAATAAAACAACTATCAAGTTGATGAAAACACAAAACCAATAATGCAGCCATGCACCTGGCTAAGATTCATATTAGGATAAAGCAAATACAGTGTGAATTCTTTGAAAAATAGAACTATATTTGGACCTGTTAAGCAGATTATTCTTGATGTGCTTATAACTGGTAGACAGCCTTTGCTAGTTCCATTAGGAAAAACAAGGTCTACATGAATGTGGCTGACGAGGAATCCAGGTGCAGAATATGAATGTCAGAAAAAAAAAAAAAGTATGCCCATTCCACAGGTTGTGTCCCTCCAATATAATTTTTACGAGAGTTTATCTTAACCTCAATGCATTATATGCATTAAAAGAGAAGTAGATTTTTTTTTCCCCCCATAATCATACTCACTTAGGCGGATGTGGCATCTGTCCCCCACTGCCTCTGCACTGAGAGCCAAGCGATGAAACACCGCCGATGACTCCCCCCAGTCAAATCAGCAGCTCTCCGCTCCTCCATGCTCACTGAGAGGCTGAGACAGGTATCAGTCCAGGCACCTGGCAGATCCAGATTTGTGATGGTGTGGTGCCTGGACTGATCTTGGCGACGTCAGCAGAGAGTAGGCTCATGGGAATGCAAAACTAATGGCATTCCTGTGACCCATAGGAGAAGTACAGCCAAACGAGCTCAGGCTGGATTTCTCCTTTAGGCTAGGTTCACACCGTACCGATGCGGAAACGCCGCAAATCCGCTGCGTTTTCCCGCATCGCATGCCTCCCGCCGGCAGTTCACACTGCCTTATGTGGACTGCTGGGAGTGTCAATGAAATGTTAATGACACCCCCAGATCCGTCCGCATATCGCAGTGCGATCTGCAAACTCGGACAGGAATCGGATCGCATGGTGTGAACACCCATGCGATCCGATTCTGCTGCGGACCAAAAAAAGGGTCCCGTGCGAGTTTGCGGCGGGTGCGATGCGAATTCAGCCATACTATCTGTATGGCTGAACTCGCATCGCTACAGAGATCGGATGTGATTTGCACTGCAGTGCGAATCACATCCGGATCTCCCACCCGCAGCAGTGTGAACCCAGCCTTAAAACGGACCTTCAGTAGGGTTGCCACAGGTTCATTTTCTCATCTTCCCATCTATTAAATCTTCTGCCCTTGTTTTAACTTTGGACAGAAAAAACATTTTTTTTCTGCCAGTAAATACCATATATAGCCCACTTCCTGATTGTCAGGTCATTAGCCTAGGCTTATGACATCATGCACAGTTCTCTCACTCTTGTGCGAGCTTGCCAGGAAGGGTGGGGGAGTGAGTCATAAGAGGCTCAATGAGAGCTGCAGGGCTGGAGGTGTGTCTAAATCCAGGAAGTTTACAGGAAGCATCTTCATGGGCCCACAATTAAAATGGTTGCAGCCAGACTCAGTGGAGGGAGATTTCTGCAGCATATTTGGCAAGTACAGAATCACAGTGTAATTATATATATGATCCAGGCTGCCCTGTGCAAAACGACTGCACAGAGCAGGGAAGTATAACATGTTTGTTACTGTAATTTGTAATAAAAAGAGGAACTGCAGTCTGCTCACATAATTTGTATTAAAAACATCTTTGCCATTCTGAAGCTTCCCTCCACATACATACATACATACATACACACACACACACACACACACACTGCGCTCCTGAACCTTATTCACCCTCTTTGATATATTTAAAGGATTCAGTTACATCTTGCCCTTTCCGTTCTTTCCTCCAGACTGTACATTTGAAGTTCCTGAAGTCTCTTCTGATATGTTGTATTCCTTTTCAACAGCGAGAGCTTCTTGCCATAATTTCTAACTGTTTCAGTAAGTTATTCAAATGAAACCAATATCAAATACCATCAATATAAAAAAAAAAAAAAAAAAAAAAAGGAGATTTTTCTCTGGATTTGGCAAGTGATCTTGTATTGTAGGCCCAGAATAAACTTCCTAACTAAAACAAATGAATGCAAAACACCATCACATACCTTTGGAAGTACAGGGTTAACATTGTTCAGCTGAATTCCTAGTCATTCTATGCCAAAGGATTATGAAACTGCACACACCCACTATCTGCCCTTCACTTCTCTGTCTGTGCTCAACATTATATGGGCTGTTAAGCTATAAAATAGGAGAAAGTGCTACTACCAAGTGAAAAAAAAAAAAAAAAAAAAAAAAAAAAAAAGTTGCACAAACGAGTTTCAAAGGCAGACACTTGGAACGTTTTATGAACAGTCTGCCGATCCTTTCCTTGCCATACCATAAACATCATATTACAATTAGAATGGCTAGAGAAAAATAGAAGTATTCTTTTTTGTGTAAGAAAAGACCAACAGGCCACACCTGTTATGAATTGTCTCTGTAACATGCCTTATTCCAATATTCATTTCTCAAATGTTTTCAAAAAGGAAGACATTTTCATCTGTCACGTCTGTTGCCCTTTTGACTCCTTTTCCATCGCCCACTGATTTTGCTGCCAATTAAAAAGCACGCACATTTCCCTTCTGCTAGATATCACAAAGCTGCCTGTAACATTATGTGTGGAACTTCCTTTCTGAAGCCAAAGTTCCAGCTCAGCACTGCTAGCACAATTAAAGAAAAATAATGTGGCCAGTCTGACAGGAAGTCATTGGAAAAGCTCTGATTGTTTTGGAACAGGCTAATAAGTAAGACAGCCAGTAAATTACTATGTACGTATTCATTTTCAGAGATTAGACATTCAAATATCAATATACCATCTAAAGCCATCTGAGAGAGATTGCTATAGATAGAAATACTATCAGAAATTCTAAAGAGATTTCCCTTCATTTCCTGTACCGTAGACTCAACAGGAAGTGAGAATAATTTTTGAATGTGAGGGAAATCCTCTCTTAGACAGTTGTCATGGGAACAATTGGAAGGTTTCCTCTCGATTTCTGTTCTGTTGGCAACTTAAATCTTTTGGAGTTATCCTCACTTTTATTCCCAGTGACACTGGTGACCAGGAAATTCTAGAAATTGACACAGACACCAGAAAAAAAAAAAAAAAAAAAAAAAATTGACACTAGTGCTAACCCCTCACTAATAATAATAATAATAATCTGTAATCTCTCATTTAAAGCACAATCCTCATGCTGCTAGCATTAGAAAATAGTTAGGAAAGTATGTTATATTTACTTGTTTTAAACTTTTGTTTTCAGTTGCTTCCTAGTCTAGGACAAGATGTCATATGGGAGAAAAAAAAAAAACCTGAAGAGTTAGTGCAGCGTTCTCCCTCGCTGAGCTACTGCGTTTGATTTTTTTTCCTTTTTAATACTTTTTTTTATTATTAAATTAAAATACGGTACAAAAATCATTTTCAAAAGAGACATTTTTGTTAAATTTGACACAAATTATTCAACTACAAAGAAAACAAAAACACAACACAACAGCTATTGTGTTCCGACAGGGGGACTGCCCCCTGTCCCCACCAGAACACACCGGTCAGCGCTCTCAGTCATTGGCTGAGAACGCTGATCCAATGCCGATCAGCAGACCTTTTTCGGTCATACCCCTTTTGACAGAACCTGAATGCTCAGCTGGTTCCTGTCAAACCAGCTGCCGTACACACAGGCCTAATGTCAGCCCGTTTCTACTGAACCAATAAATATTTAAAGAGGGGCGGGGGGAAGAAGGACAGAGGAGACACAGACGAGCATGCTGTGGATGACGGAGCCGCGCAAACAGACCAGTGTCAGGGGCTCAGCAGGTATGATTACTGTGGTCTGTTTGCAGAAGGGACAGTATAGCTAGGCAGAGTCAGCCAGGTATTACAGGGTGCCAAATTACACAGCACAAGCACTGTGCTGTGTAACATGCTTTAAAAAAAAAAAAAAAAAAAAAAAAAAAAAGGGGGGGAACAGAATCAGTTTTTTTTGTTCGTTTTTTTTTTTTTTTTTTGGGGGGGGGGGGGGGGTTAACAAAACGCTTTAACCCAGCATCAAGCTTTTTACTCATGGTACTCTAAATGTTTTAAAGTGAAGCCTGCCATATAATCGCTTCAATATTGGCAGATTCATACACCACCTAGCTTAACAAAAGTCAATTTTTTAATCAACTTTTGTTGAAGGATCTAGGTGGAAAATTGTCATCCATTCAAATGCACTCACCGTTTGAGTATTCTGAAAGCAGTGGGTGCTGACTATCAGAATAAAATAGCCAGCAGGAGAGACCCCTCTAGTAAATTTCTCTCATTTAGCCCACAGGTTGAAAATGGAAAAATTTCTACATGCATGTCTGATACTTTCATGTATTTCACAGAGATCCCATTACACCACCCCAACAATGGCTGCTTTCATCTCCAGAAAGATGCAGCCACATAAACATAAATCATCCCAATGAAGGTAAAGGGCAGCTACTATGTTCTAGTACTGCAAGCCTCAGATGCCATTCTAACCAAATGCTATGCACAAATTCTGATCTGCATTTTGACATTTCTCATACTTCGGGATAATTTCCTTGTCACCAAATTACTACTGTAAATCAAATAAGTGTGCTAAAATCCAGATGTCATGGACTTCTGATGTTCCTCCACTACTTTGGTCTGACTTGGGCGCAATTTCAGCACTTTGATTTGAAGTCGCATCCAAGTCAGATTATTTATTTATTTATTTCAGTTACTTATATAGCGCCAGCAATTTACGCAGTGCTTTACATAGACATTGTACATTCACATCAGTCCCTACCCTCAAGGAGCTTACAATCTAAGGTCCCTAACTCACATTCATACTAGGGACAATTTAGACAGGAGGCAATTAACCTACCAGCATGTCTTTGGAGTGTGGGAGGAAACCGGAGTACCCAGAGGAAACCCACGCGGGCACAGGGAGAACATGCAAACTCCAGGCAGGTAGTGTCGTGGTTTTGGATTCGAACCAGGGACCCTTCTTACTGCTAGGTGAAAGTGCTATCCACTACACCACTATCTTAATGGATCCGATTTGTGGCATGCAACTTGTGCTCCGAGATCAAGTGTATGCAGTGTTAGCAATGTAAAATCCCCTAAAAAAAAAAAAATAATAATAAAAGTGTGGCGCCCCCCCAATCCACACTGGGCCCTTTCAGTCTGGTATGGATCTTGATAGGGAACCCCACGCCAAAATAAAAATACTGCGTGGGGTACCCTCCAAGACTATACCAGACCCACCCAAAAGCCATACCAGCCCAGCAGGTCAGGAAAGGAAGGGGGAGAATGATAAAGCGAATCATAACAGGCCAGATGCCCTCAAAATGGGGGGGGGGGGGGGGTAGGTGCTTCGGGGAGGGGGCTCTTCCCCCAGAACTGTGGCCGGTGGTTGTTGGGGTCTGTAAGCAAGGGGCTTAAAATATGGGGCCCCCAGATTCCACCCCCCCCCCCCTCATGTGAATGAGTATGGGGTATGCAGTGCAGGGTTACAAAAAACAAGAGACAGTTTATAAAAAGTCCACCGAAAAAATAAAAAGCTCCACCTCCAAACGCTGGCTCCCGCTGTTGCCATGTGGCCAAGTGATATCACCCTGAGACCATGCCTCCTTGTGACATCACAAAACCGGGCATGAGGGTGACATAACCACATGGCCACGCCCCATAGTTATACAAGAACTGTCAGACACCGGAGCGCACAGAACAGCGGGAGTCAGCTTTGGAGGAGCCTTTTTTTTCCCCAGCGGGTCAGCAGCAGGGGAAGAAGACAAAGAAGACATTGTGATTGATGTTGGAGCTAAGACGAGGGACACCCTTAATTTTTTAATAAAGGACTTCTCAAAAAAAAGAAAAACATCAGGTCTTGATTTTTGTAACACTACATACTCATTCACATGGGGGGGGGGGGGTGTAACAGGATCTCCCCCACCTTTCCTGAGCCACCTTGTCCCAAAGTACCCACCCACCCATGTTGAGGGCATGAGGCCTGGTAGGTTTCAGGAAAGGGGGGGTGCTGGCTCGTCTCCCCCCCCCCCCCCCAATTTCCTGACCTGCCAGGCTGCATGCTTGGATAAGGGTCTGGTATGGATTTTTGGGCCCCCCCCCCCCCAAACTTTTTTTGCCCATGGGTTTTACCCTCAAAATCCATACCAGACCTGGTATGGTCTTGGGAGGGGACCCCCAAGCTGTTTTTTTGTATTTATTTTTTAATTTTGGTGTGCGTTACCGCTCAAGATCCATATCAGTTTGTTCTGCACTCCCATTACCCAGATTCAGCTGACAGCGGGCTAAAGCTTGCCATCAGCTGACATCACAGAGCTGTTCCAATCTCTGCAGGGACCTGGACAACAACGTCAGGATCCACCCCCTCCACAGCCTGGCATTTCTCTACGCCCAGAGAACTGTGCAATCAGCAGTCTTTGTCAGTTCTCGTGTAGAGCTGCCGGAAGGGCAGATTTAGCATTGGACTGATGCTGCAGCAATCTAGGCGAGTATTTCATTTTTCTAAATCGTGCACTTCTTTCAGGTTGCATTCACACCTGGGCGTTTTGTATCGCGGGCAGATTTGCCATGATTCTGCCTGCGATAAGGCTCAGGCGTAAATGACAAATCACACAATGCACATTTTAGATGCTATTAATTTGAATGGAACCTAAAAATGTGTTACCGTTCTGTCGTGTTAAATTGCGCTTCAATCGCGGTAAACCGCATCACACGAAGCTTGTTGCCCAAAAAAAATTTAAAAAAAAGACAGTCCAGGAGCTCCTTTTAAGCGCCGTGCTTCCTCCAATTGTAGCACGATACTTGCGGCAGAACCGCACTGCATTTTTAGGTGCCATGCAAATTAATGGCATATGAAATGTGTTTTGTGTGTTTGGTCATTCACACCTGGGTTAGTTTGTGCTATTTTAAAATGGCACCTACTAGGCTTAAGGCTGCATTTTTGATCACGGGCAGATTTGCCACGATTTTTCCCGCAATCAAAAACGTGTGGATGCAGCCTTAAGCCTAGTATATGCTATTTTTAAATCAAACGAAGGGGAAAAATCATTTTTTCCCCGTGTCCTCATCCCATGTTGATGACGAGTATGCCTATAATAGCGTGCGAATTCTCAAATGACAACTTCCCACATATGTAGCTACAATCTAAGTCAACTCCATAGACAAACTTTATTTCTGATCCTGTACAGACTTGTTCATTTGATTTTTATAGGACGAACACTGTGCTAATATAAAAAAAAATTAAAAAACATTTACAACAAGCAAAAAAATTTTTTTTCCCACGTCTTTTCAGAAAGTTTCATATTGGCTCTCGAACTTCATACTCACGAACAGAAAGAACCAGTGTTCTATCGAGAAATGCCCTCGATGGATCTGCGCATGCTCAGTACGCAACGTCATTCCAGCGGTTATGTTGATCAGCTGGCGTGACATCAACAGGGCACATGCGCAGATCATTGTAGGGAGTATCCCACGATCTGCTAAGCGCCAAGGGAGAATGGAATTGGCAGATTCTGCCTCACTATTGCGGGCTGGGTTGTTGGGGTGTTGAAGGGCGGGTTTTAACACACCCTAATGGCCCATACACATGATCCAAAAATCAGACGAAAAATACAGATTTCGACGTGATCGTACGATAATTGGATCATTAGTACAGAGCCGATCGCGGCAACTCATCCGATATTATTCGGACAAGCACAAGATTTTTTTCTTGTACGATACCAGATCGTACAATTTTCATTAATACAGTTGTCATCCGAAAATACAATACAAATACATTACAACACATGACATCGCTTCAGATTTTTTTTTCCCCCTGTCGTACGAGAATTTGTAACTTTAATAACCTATTCAATTCATACTTGCGACTATTAAACGAAAAAAAAAATCGTACGATATTTGAATCGTGTGTACGGGCCATTAGAGACAAAACCCGCCGTTTAACACACTCAAACCGCGCCGTTCAATACAGCCAAAACCCGGCCCGCAACAGTGAGGCAGAAACTGCCAATTTCATTCTCTCTCAGCGCTTAGCACGTCGTCAGATACCGCCTCCGCCGTTCTGCGCATGCGCCGTGTTGACTCCATTCCAGCTGATCAACATATCAACTGGAGTGACGTTATGTGCTGCGCATGCGCAGATCCATTGGAGGCATTTTTTCAGCAGAGGGCGTTTTGATAGAACATCGGTTCTCATCAGGAATGGCCCCCGAATACACTGTGCGTTCCCGTGCAATTCACATGCAGTGCTGAAATCGCACCAAAAGTAGCAAATATGTTACTTTTGGAAACTCACTGCAACCAGATCGCATGAACTTGTACCGTGCAATCTGCATTTGGGGTGTCCTTAATATTGGCACAGATCGCAAGTGCGTTTTGAACACGGTGTGGGAAATGTACACGGAACGCAGGTTTCCGCACTGTGTCCTGGTGTGAATCAGTTTAAAAGTCGAACAATTGTTCCAAATACGGATATTTCCGATTTTCTAATAGCGTGTACTAGGCTTTAGACTAATAAGCACTGTTAAGTTTTTCCTCACAGCAGCTTTAAACCCCCCATTATAACCCCCAGCTATTAACATACAAAGTAGATATGAAGCACAGTGTGAGCATTTCCAGTCAGCACTGGGCTCAGCAGGCTGATAATGACAATGGTTGCTCCCCATTAGTGTCAGTGATAAGGCAGGGAGGAGGGGGGAGCATCACTGTCATTTCCCAGTCTTGTCTGGGCAGGCAGGGTGCAGACCTCTGCCCTCTTCCCACAATTCCCCACGGCTAATCAATCATTCACCCCCCACCCTGCACAACAAGGGTGTCCAGAATACATGCATTGCACACTCATTACAAAGTGGAGCTGTGCACTTGTAATGTACACAAAGTTTTCTTCCTATAGTAATAGTATGGAGCACCCACCTCTCAGAGGACTTGTATGCCGGCCACTCAGCTCTGCAATGTTCTGCCTTTCTGTCTCGTGTAGAACTTCCGCCTGCGGGTTTTATATGAGAGCTGCTCTCTCTCTCTTGGGTGTTCTCTTCCTCTGTCTACCTCACAGGGACAGTCCGCTGACCCCTCCCAGAGAAAAGAGGGCGGCGGGCAAAGTACTGCTGACAAGGGAGGGTGCAGGGAACCTGGGCAGACGACGCCTCGCCCAGCTAGGTGCAGCGCCTGTGTCCTCCTCACTGAAATCTAACAAACACTAATCTTTTCCTATGTACTAAAAGTCGGCTCACATGGTCCCTGTCACTTTGTATTCTGCGTGAGGAGAAGCAGAGAGGAGCACTGCTCTTATCATACACATGAACACAGATTTGCTCTATACTGTATATGTGTGTGATACACCTCACACTGCATATGTGTGCGATACACCTCACACCGCTCCACGTGTGTGTGATACACCTCACACCACTCTCCACATGTGTGCGATACACCTCACACCACTCTCCACATCTGTGCGATACACCTCACACCGCTCCACATGTGTGCGATACACCTCACACCACTCTCCACATGTGTGCGATACACCTCACACCGCTCCACATGTGTGCGATACACCTCACACCGCTCCACATGTGTGCGATACACCTCACACCACTCTCCACATGTGTGCGATACACCTCACACCGCTCCACATGTGTGCGATACACTTCACACCACGCCACATGTGTGCGATACACCTCACACTGCTCCACATGTGTGCAATACACCTCATACGCTCCATATGTGTGCTATACACCTCACACCTCTCCACGTGTTCGATACACCTCACACCGCTCCACATGTGTGTGATACATCCTACACCGCTCCACATGTGTGCAATACACCTCACGCTCCATATGTGTGCTATACACCTCACACCTCTCCACATGTGTGCGATACACCTCACACCGCTCCACATGTGTGTGATACACCTCACACCGCTCCACATGTGTGCGATACACCTCACACCGCTCCACATGTGTGCGATACACCTCACACCGCTCCACATGTGTGTGATACACCTCACACCGCTCTATCTGTGTGTGATACACCTCATACCGATCTACATGTGTGCGATACATCTCACGCTGCTCTATACGTGTGCGATACACCTCACAAGCTCCATATGTGTGCTATACACCTCACACCTCTCCACATGTGTTCGATACACCTCACACCGCTCCACATGTGTGCAATACACCTCACACCTCTCCACATGTGTTCGATACACCTCACACCGCTCCACATGTGTGTGATACATCCTACACCGCTTCACATGTGTGAGATACACCTCACACCACTCCACATGTGTGTGCTACACCTCACACCGCTCCACATGTGTGCGATACACCTCACACCGCTCCACATGTGTGCAATAAACCTCACGCTCCATATGTGTGCTATACACCTCACACCTCTCCACATGTGTGCGATACACCTCACACCTCTCCACATGTGTGCGATACACCTCACACCGCTCCACATGTGTGTGATACACCTCACACCGCTCCACATGTGTGCGATACACCTCACACCACTCCACATGTGTGCGATACACCTCACACCGCTCCACATGTGTGCAATACATCCTACACCACTCCACATGTGTGCGATACACCTCACACCGCTCCACATGTGTGAGATACACCTCACACCACTCCACATGTGTGTGCTACACCTCACACCGCTCCACATGTGTGCGATACACCTCACACCGCTCCACATGTGTGCAATAAACCTCACGCTCCATATGTGTGCTATACACCTCACACCTCTCCACATGTGTGCGATACACCTCACACCTCTCCACATGTGTGCGATACACCTCACACCGCTCCACATGTGTGTGATACACCTCACACCGCTCCACATGTGTGCGATACACCTCACACCACTCCACATGTGTGCGATACACCTCACACCGCTCCACATGTGTGCAATACATCCTACACCACTCCACATGTGTGCGATACACCTCACACCGCTCCACATGTGTGCGATACACCTCACACCGCTCCACATGTGTGCGATACACCTCACACCGCTCCACATGTGTGCGATACACCTCACACCGCTCTATATGTGTGTGATACACCTCATACCGATCTACATGTGTGCGATACACCTCACGCTGCTCTACACGTGTGCGATACACCTCACACGCTCCATATGTGTGCTATACACCTCACACCTCTCCACATGTGTGCGATACACCTCACACCGCTCCACATGTGTGCGATACACCTCACACCGCTCCACATGTGTGCGATACACCTCACACCGCTCCACATGTGTGCGATACACCTCACACCGCTCCACATGTGTGCGATACATCCTACACCACTCCACATGTGTGCGATACACCTCACACCGATCCACATGTGTGTGATACACCTCACACCGCTCTATATGTGTGTGATACACCTCATACCGATCTACATGTGTGCGATACATCTCACGCTGCTCTATACGTGTGCGATACACCTCACAAGCTCCATATGTGTGCTATACACCTCACACCTCTCCACATGTGTTCGATACACCTCACACCGCTCCACATGTGTGCAATACACCTCACACCTCTCCACATGTGTTCGATACACCTCACACCGCTCCACATGTGTGTGATACATCCTACACCGCTTCACATGTGTGAGATACACCTCACACCACTCCACATGTGTGTGCTACACCTCACACCGCTCCACATGTGTGCGATACACCTCACACCGCTCCACATGTGTGCAATAAACCTCACGCTCCATATGTGTGCTATACACCTCACACCTCTCCACATGTGTGCGATACACCTCACACCTCTCCACATGTGTGCGATACACCTCACACCGCTCCACATGTGTGTGATACACCTCACACCGCTCCACATGTGTGCGATACACCTCACACCACTCCACATGTGTGCGATACACCTCACACCGCTCCACATGTGTGCAATACATCCTACACCACTCCACATGTGTGCGATACACCTCACACCGCTCCACATGTGTGCGATACACCTCACACCGCTCCACATGTGTGCGATACACCTCACACCGCTCCACATGTGTGCGATACACCTCACACCGCTCTATATGTGTGTGATACACCTCATACCGATCTACATGTGTGCGATACACCTCACGCTGCTCTACACGTGTGCGATACACCTCACACGCTCCATATGTGTGCTATACACCTCACACCTCTCCACATGTGTGCGATACACCTCACACCGCTCCACATGTGTGCGATACACCTCACACCGCTCCACATGTGTGCGATACACCTCACACCGCTCCACATGTGTGCGATACACCTCACACCGCTCCACATGTGTGCGATACATCCTACACCACTCCACATGTGTGCGATACACCTCACACCGATCCACATGTGTGTGATACACCTCACACCGCTCTATATGTGTGTGATACACCTCATACCGATCTACATGTGTGCGATACATCTCACGCTGCTCTATACGTGTGCGATACACCTCACAAGCTCCATATGTGTGCTATACACCTCACACCTCTCCACATGTGTTCGATACACCTCACACCGCTCCACATGTGTGCAATACACCTCACACCTCTCCACATGTGTTCGATACACCTCACACCGCTCCACATGTGTGTGATACATCCTACACCGCTTCACATGCGTGAGATACACCTCACACCACTCCACATGTGTGTGCTACACCTCACACCGCTCCACATGTGTGCGATACACCTCACACCGCTCCACATGTGTGCAATACACCTCACGCTCCATATGTGTGCTATACACCTCACACCTCTCCACATGTGTGCGATACACCTCACACCGCTCCACATGTGTGTGATACACCTCACACCGCTCCACATGTGTGCGATACACCTCACACCGCTCCACATGTGTGCGATACACCTCACACCGCTCCACATGTGTGCGATACACCTCACACCGCTCTATATGTGTGCGATACACCTCATACCGATCTACATGTGTGCGATACACCTCACGCTGCTCTACACGTGTGCGATACACCTCACACGCTCCATATGTGTGCTATACACCTCACACCTCTCCACATGTGTGCGATACACCTCACACCGCTCCACATGTGTGCGATACACCTTACACCGCTCCACATGTGTGCGATACACCTCACACCGCTCCACATGTGTGCGATACACCTCACACCGCTCCACATGTGTGCGATACATCCTACACCACTCCACATGTGTGCGATACACCTCACACCGCTCCACATGTGTGCGATACACCTCACACCGCTCCACATGTGTGCGATACACCTCACACCGCTCCACATGTGTGTGATACACCTCACACCGCTCTATATGTGTGTGATACACCTTATACCGATCTACATGTGTGCGATACACCTCACGCTGCTCTATACGTGTGCGATACACCTCACACGCTCCATATGTGTGCAATACACCTCACACCTCTCCACATGTGTTCGATACACCTCACACCGCTCCACATGTGTGCAATACACCTCACACCTCTCCACATGTGTTCGATACACCTCACACCGCTCCACATGTGTGCGATACATCCTACACCGCTTCACATGTGTGAGATACACCTCACACCACTCCACATGTGTGTGCTACACCTCACACCGCTCCACATGTGTGCGATACACCTCACACCGCTCCACATGTGTGTGATACACCTTACACCGCTCCACATGTGTGCGATACACCTCACACCGCTCCACATGTGTGCGATACACCTCACACCGCTCCACATGTGTGCGATACACCTCACACCGCTCCACATGTGTGCGATACACCTCACACCGCTCCACATGTGTGCGATACACCTCACACCGCTCTATATGTGTGTGATACACCTCATACCGATCTACATGTGTGCGATACACCTCACGCTGCTCTACACGTGTGCGATACACCTCACACGCTCCATATGTGTGCTATACACCTCACACCTCTCCACATGTGTGCGATACACCTCACACCGCTCCACATGTGTGCGATACACCTTACACCGCTCCACATGTGTGCGATACACCTCACACCGCTCCACATGTGTGCGATACACCTCACACCGCTCCACATGTGTGCGATACATCCTACACCACTCCACATGTGTGCGATACACCTCACACCGCTCCACATGTGTGCGATACACCTCACACCGCTCCACATGTGTGGGATACACCTCACACCGCTCCACATGTGTGTGATACACCTCACACCGCTCTATATGTGTGTGATACACCTTATACCGATCTACATGTGTGCGATACACCTCACGCTGCTCTATACGTGTGCGATACACCTCACACGCTCCATATGTGTGCAATACACCTCACACCTCTCCGCATGTGTTCGATACACCTCACACCGCTCCACATGTGTGCAATACACCTCACACCTCTCCACATGTGTTCGATACACCTCACACCGCTCCACATGTGTGCGATACATCCTACACCGCTTCACATGTGTGAGATACACCTCACACCACTCCACATGTGTGTGCTACACCTCACACCGCTCCACATGTGTGCGATACACCTCACACCGCTCCACATGTGTGCGATACACCTCACACCGCTCCACATGTGTGCGATACAACTCACACCGCTCCACATGTGTGCGATACACCTCACACCGCTCCATGTGTGTGCGATACACCTCACACTGCTCCATATGTGTGCGATACACCTCACACCAATCTACATGTGTGCGATACACCTCACAATGCTCTATATGTGTGCGATACACCTCACACTGCTCTATATGTGTGCGATACACCTCACAGACAGACCTCCCAACTATGTCATTTGAGGAAGAGGGATACTTTGGGATGGAAAAGATGCACGGCATGCTGTGAGGAAAATGGGAAAGGCTAAATTGGTCATCATTAAAGGGTTAGGTCTGCTTTGTACTACATGAAAAGAGGAACTCACCACACCCTCCCCACACCCCTTGTACTTGTTGTACTTACCTTCATGGATGATTAGCTTTCACTTCCCGCAAAAGCTGTAATGCCCCGTACACACGAGAGGGATTAAGTCTGACAGACCTCCAAAGGAGTTCCGCCGGAGTTCCGACGGAGTTCCGACGGAGTTCTGGCGGACTTTTCGACCGAACGGACTTGACCACACACCATCACACCAAACTCCGACGGAGTCGAACGTGATGGCGTACGACTGGATTCGACGTAGGAAGTTCCTAGACAGTAGCCAATAGCTGCCCTAGCGTCGGTTTTAGTCCGTCGGAGTAGCACACACACGAGCGGATTTTTCAAAGGGGACCGGGTCCGGCGGAGTTCCGTCGGGAAAATTTAAAGCATGCTTCATTTCTAAAGTCCGTCAGACTTTAGCTTCGCTAAAGTCCGTTGCAGCCCACACACGATCGGATAGTCCGCCGGACTCAGTCCGTCGGAGTTTGGATGTCGAAAAGTCCGCTCGTGTGTACGGGGCATAACACACCTGGGCGTTTGATAGACATGCTCTTCTGCACCTTTCTTTCTTCCAGGATGGCTCAGAATCATTGTGTTCAGAGATGATTTTCTTGGTGCAACATGGCAGCATACATGTGGTAGTATGATGCCATGAATTGGCGCCAGTAAAGGAAGATCATGGTAAGTATTAGATACAATTTTCCATTTTCCTGGTGGCAGCATACCACCACATGTATTCTACTATGGATTGTTGCCAGGAAATGAAAATTATAGTAAGTATTTGATACAATTTTCCATTTTCCTGGCACCAACATGGTAGCATATTACCACATATATACTGCCATGGATTGGCACCATGAAAGGAAAATTATAGTAAGTATTTGATACAATTTTCCATTTTCCTGGTGCCAACATGGTAGCATATTACCACATATATGCTGCCATGGATTGGTACCATGAAAGGAAAATTATGGTAAGTATTTAATAAAATTTTCAGTTTTCTTGGCACCAACATGGCAGCATTCTACTACATGTATGCTGAGATGGATTGTCATCAAGAAAGGAACATTATAGTAAGTATTTGATACAATTTTCCTGACACCAACATGGTAGTGTAAGGGAAACCCCAAAACTCATGGGTTTCAGTAACCTTTTGACTGCTGAAGCCAGATTGAAAAATAAAATAGTGGATAAAATGGCTATTCCAATTACCCTACTACCACATGTATGCTGCCATGGATTGGCACCAGGAAAGGAAAATTATGGTAAGTATTTGATACAATTTTCAGTTTTGCTGGCGCCAACATGGCAGCATTCTACCATCGCTATGCTGCCAAAGATTGGCACCAAGAAAGATAAATTACAATAAGTATTTGATACAATTTTTTCAGTTTTACTGGCACCAACATGGCAGCATACTATCAAATGTATGCTGCCATGGATTGGCACCAGGAAAGGAAAATTATGGTATTTGATACAATTTTCCATTTTTTAGATCCCTGGACCGCTACATAGGCTGCGTGGTCAGCACAAGATAATCAAGGAAGGTAATAAGTGCAGCGATGAAAGGAGGTGGGGGGGGGGGGGGGTGGTGTAGTGAGTTAGTTCACCTTTTGGACTTTTTCACACTGGTGGAAAGTTTACCGCCATCTGAAAAGCAATCTGTGGGGTATCAGAGGGTGGTATAGTGGCAGGTGTTCAGGTGGCACTGCAGCTGTCTCCTATCACCTGTTTTTTGTTTTGTTTTTTTAGTTTTTTTTTTTTGTATTTTTTTCTAATTGCCGAATGTCTATTTTACATAGCTGGACCACACCACAACCGCCACCTGAGCGGTAGCAGTTAGCTTTGCTGTCCCATTGCTCTTAATCGGAGGATTTGAAAGTCCGGGCCTGAGTAACTTTGCCCGAGCAGCAGCATGTAAACAGCTCTGTCAGGCTCTCTTTATTAGCATCTCAGTGGGAAGCCAGGGGATAGTAAAACTGTGTCTCAGCCACCTGGTTTTACTGGTGACCAATGTGTGAAAACCCCCTTTATTTTTTTTATGTTTTTCCAAGGCTGCAGTGACAGAGACACTCACACGCATGACTGCAGGAGAAGCCTTTGAGGAAGCTCCCCAGTCTGGGGGGGGGGGGGGAGGTGACCTTGGGCCAGGGGCTTGGTGCAGTACAGGAAACCCATGCAAGCCAAGGGATGTCCTGAACAGGAGCAGGAAAGGACAGCGGGGAATACTGCCGGACAAGTCTCCAAGAGGGATCCACCAGGTGTCGGTGAGTGGCAGGCACAGTCGGTAGAGCTGGGAGGTGTTCCGGAGCGGACTGGGAGTGTGCAGTCTGAGATGTATGTAGAACCAGTGGGAGAGACTGTGGTGTCATGGGCAGTGGGGACAAACAACTTCAGCCAGGAGGACTGTCAGGGTCTGGAGAGGACTGACTGGGAGCAGTAGTCGACCAAAGAGTGCAGCTATTACCAGAACTTTCTTTGCTACATCATAGGGGCCCTCGGTCCCTGCCTGTAATAAGGCATTGCTAAGGTCTGGCTGAAACCAGTGTCAGGACTAACCATGTAGAAGGAGAGATAGTCTGCAGAAAGTCTGCAAACCATGAAAGAATATTTTTCCTGAGCATCCCATGAATTCCTTAACCCCATCCAAGTTCTAATCCCTCAATAAAATACAAAAAACAAAACTGTTGGGCCTGTTCATTGTCTTGGAGTGTCTGGAAGTGAATGTTGGGCAGGTCAGGGTGACAGGTGGGTCACACGGGGTACCACTACACCTAGTAAGCCATAAAAAATTCAAAATACTAACCACAACATACAAGGCCACCCAAAACATCACCCCCAGATACATCACCAAGCTCATCGGCAGATATTGCCTAAATCGCCCTTTCCGCTCCCCCCCAAGACCTCCTGCTCTCCAGGTCCCTTGTTACCTCCACCCATGCTCACTTCCGATACTTCTCCAGAGCCTCTCCTATCCTCTTGAACTCCCTGCCCCACTATGTCCAGGCAGCTCCTAACCTGTCCATCTTTAGGCGGTCCTTGAAAACTCACTTTTTCAGGGAAGCCTACCTCCACCTAAGAACTGTACTTGAGTCACCTTCATCAAACTGTCCGCTGCAGCTATTACCTTTTGTAGTCACCTCCCCCTCCCTTTAGATTGTAAGCTCCATGAGCAGAGCCCTCCTATTCCTTCTGTATTGTAATTGTACTGTCCCCCTTTATATTGTAAAGCACTGCGCAAACTGTTGGCGCTACATAAATACTGTATATTAATAGTAAGCAGCTATCAACTCCAGTCCTCATGTACCCCCAACAGGTTATATTTCAGGATTTCCCTCAGATGAAACGGCTGTGGTAATTGCTAAGGCAGTGAAACTGATCAAATCACCTGTGCAAAATAATGGAAAGCCTAAAAACATGAGCTATTGGGGGTACTTCAGGACTGGAGTTGAGAAACCTATACACCAGGGGCGGACTGACAACTAATGGGGCCCCCGGGCAATAGGAGATTATGGGGCTCCCGGCAATAGAAGATTATGGGGCTCCCGGGGCAATAGGAGATTATGGGGCCACAAAGTATACACACACACACACACACACATACAGTATACACACACAGACACATATTGTCCCTGGTTTTATTGAGGCTGGCAACCCTGATGGGGCCCCCTAGTGGCATGTGGCCCTCGGGCAGTGCCTGAGTGCCCCAATGGTCAGTCCGCCCCTGCTATACACCATAACTAAGATGAGCTTGGGTGCCCCCTGAACTCATCTCTAGCTGAACCAGTGAGCTACTGTTTGGGTCATTCCTGCCCATAGATCAAGTAAACAAAGAGGAGAGCTACATGGCATCAATTGCCCGGCCTGCAGATTATTGGAGTAAAAAGGAGCATTCAAGTTCAGAGGACACACAAGCTCATCTCTGCATTTACACAGTCGGCAGTACCCACAAAATACTGCATAATTACTGTGTGCATAGGGAGAGTCTTACCTCATCATTCACACGGGAGAAAAATCCCACCTGCGACAAGCATCCTGCATATTCCTGTGGCTGGATACACAGGTGAATGTGGATAGTTGTGACCACTATAAAAAGTAATGACAACTGTCTGGTGGTGTTCAGATGTAACTGCAGAAGGAGTGATAACCCGCAGATAGGGACAGATGATTGCGTCTGGATGCAAACAGCTTGCTCAAACACTTTTGCCCTGTGATTGAAACCTTAAAGCGTAACTCCCCTTCTGTTGAGAACAAAAAAAACATTCCCCTCTGGGTGATCTATGTACATAACAAGGATTTTAACAAAGCTATTTGTTGATCCCTATCTTTTGTTTTTCTGAAGAAATCCCTGTGTGTTTGCCTTTATCTATGTGGGAAAGTGAGTCTAATGGGAGTGGTTTCATAATTATCAATCAGCTGTGCACCAGCAAAGCACTAATGAGGAAAGCTTCAGGGTCTGCATCCCTTTAGATGTGATTACCTATTGGAAGTAGCTCACCCAAAATGAAATTTTTACTGCAGGGGATGCCAAAAATTTGACATCCCCAAAAATTCGGGCTGAAATCGGGCCTGAAACAGTAAATGGGGACGCACCGGACCCCTGCTGGGAGCCGCATGCTAAGATAGTGTAAACCCGGCCTAAAGGATAAAAGGCAGAATGATTGATGACTGTGGAGGGTATGACAGTGAGTACTATGAGCTGGAGAAGAGTATGGAAAGTATGAGTGTTTAGGCAGAAAGGGGAGTATGGAGGGTTTGCCAGTGGGTAGTATGCACAAAAACCGTAGTGCAGAGGGTATGATGGCAGCAGTATGCCCAGAGAAGGAGTGCAAAGGATATGAGAGGGGATGGGGGCAGTATGTGCAGGAGAGGAATTTGCAGGGTATGATATGGAAATGTCACAGTATACACAAGAAAGGAGTATGGAGGGTATGAAAGGAGGATTGGGTCGTTTGTGCTGGGGAGAAGTGTAAAGGGAATGGCAGGTTGATGGGGCAGTTTGGGAAGAAAAGGAATGAAGCAAATATAAAAAAGGGTTGTACAGGGGAGAGGATTGCAGATGGTAAGAAAGGAGGATGGGGCAGTATGTACTGGAGAGAAGTCCAGACAGTATGAAAAGGTATAGTATGGTAACTCCCACACCCACATGGTAAAACTCTCCATGATTATATGATGCTGGATGACCTACAGCCCAGAAATGAGGCAGGTACTATATAATTTGCTGCAGCTTCTAATGTACACTGTGAGAAGCTCATAGTGTGTAGGGATGAGCCAACCCCCCCTCCCCCCCCCCCGGGTCGCTTCACACCAGAACACCTCGAAGTCTCGAACATGCAAAAAGTTCTAGCGAACATGCAAACCCTATTAAATTTTATGGGAAGGGGGTTATGTCCACGATGACGAAGCAAGGGGACGCTCAGTAACTCAGTAATCTCGTAACTGCCATGCAGACCATAGCCACCAGTAAAGCGGCACTTATGGACAAAATAGACCACCTGCACCTACGTGGACTTCATCCGCCGCCGAGATCTTGACTCCTTCCACGGCCGGGTGGCGGAAGTGGAGCAGTGGGTCTCGGTGGCAGAGGATACCATTAGAGAGCACTCTGGGGACCTGCATACCCTGCAGCTTAAAGTGAAAATCCTGGAGAATCATGCTGAAGATGCAGAGAACCAAAATAGGCGCAATAATCTGTGAATCATCAGCCACCTGGAGCAGAGGGTACTGACCCCACAGCATTTACAGAGCACATCCTCAAAGAGCTGATGCCTAGGACTCACTTCTCCCCCTTCTTTACTGTAGAGAGAGCCCACCGCATGCCTGCTGCACAAGGCCCTCAGGGTTTTCCTCTCCGCATGTATATATTCAAGCTGCTGCACTTCAAAGATTGAGACATGATGTTGAGGGAAGCCAGGGCCTTACAGGAGTTAAAGTTTGAAAATGCTAAACTTAGGATTTTTCCTGACTACTCCGTAGAAATCCAGCGCCAACGCAATTCATTTGATTCTGTGTGCGCCAAACTACATGCAAAGGGCCTCAAATACAGCATGCTATTTCCAGCTAAAAAGCGAGTGGAAGACGGGGAGATAGTCCGCTTCTTTACTTCCCTTGAGGAGGCGCCCTCCTGGATAGAGTCGGTCCGACGGCGGTAGGGAGCCCCTCTCATTTTTCTCCCTTTGGTGGTTTTTCTTCTCAAGCATTTGGGATGATCTAGCTACCTGCCTAAGCTGTTGATCTACCTGCAGGGCTGTTACCTGCTGCTATCCACTACCATGTTTGCATCCTGAAGGTCCTCTGTAGGGCCAAGACATGGAGGGGTACAGGGCTCTTATTCAGGTCTCTTGCTCTCAATGGTGCCCTGAGAGTGTTACATTGGGTACCCCGCTTACACTACTACACAGTTTGCATCCTCCTACCATAGATCCTCGTTCTTTCTTCAACCTGTTTTATTGCCTGCTGTCTGAGAGGGTTATGCTTTGCCGGAAAGCTGCAGCACACAACATATTGCACTGTCCTGGCCTATTCTCCATGTTGCCCTGGAATTCCCCCCAGTACTGGATCCTTGCACTAGGACTTTGAGTGGGAGTAGTGGCTGGTACCCACAGTTTACATGTTACTGTTATTGGCTCACTACTGTCTATGTACTGTACTCCAGAGGACTGGGCTCAGGTGCCCTCTTGCACATCGTGCCCCCACACGGGCATACTGCCCTTTTCTGTTTTGGGTGAGGGCCTCCTACGGTTGGGTTGGGAGAGGGTGGGTCATTTTTGTTCTTTATTATAGTTCTTGTTTTTCCATATACATGCTTGTATGTGTCAGTATGCCTTCTGCAATATATATTGTTCTTTTCTCTAACTCTGCTATTGAATGGTGGTGTGGTGGGTGGCCTACCTGTGACCTCTGTGGCCAAGGTTCGATTTGCAATTTCTCCTCATGCAGGTTTGTTTATAAAACCCTATGTCTATCTGTAAAATAGTGTCCTGGAACACCGGGGGGTCTGAAAAATAAAAGGATCACTGATTTTTCAGTTCCTGCAGCGACAGTCTCCCCATATCTGTATACTCCAGGAGACTCATCTGACTGGGGAGACTTTTGAGTTCTAGGAGGCCTTGGGTTGGTCACTCACATCCCTCACCTATTCTAATCTTTCGCGAGGAATTAGTATATTGATCCGCAAGTCTTTGCCCCTTTGTCTGCTGGCGCTAGATGTAGATCCTGGGGTCGGTATGTCATCATTCACGCAAATATTATGAATCTGGAAGTTGTTCTTGTGGGATTGTATGACCCCCCTCCTGCCTTGGTTTCCTTCCTCTACCAGCTAGTGTCCAGGCTATTGTAGTATGCCGCTGATAAAATCCTGATATTTGGGAACTTCAATATGGTCCCGGATCCTGAGATGAACAGACTATCCAAGACCTCCGGCTCTGCTACTGAATTGATGGCCTGGGCAGAAGCTTTTAATTTCACGGATGTCTGGCAATGGAGACACCCCAAACTGAGGGCATATACTTGCCACTCTGCTACCTACAAGACCTTCTCCAGAATTTATCTTTATTATTTACTCTGGGTGGTCTGCCCTCTCTGGGATATGGGACATTACTATTTTGCTTAGGTTTATATCTGACCATGCTCCTGTCTCCCTACAGCTCGGGTTGTCGTGCCCTCCTTCGGAGGGCCCCGGCTTCTTTCTAGATTCTGGTTATCTGACTCGAGGGTGAACACACCATGCAAGGCTAATATGATCACTTTTTGGAACTCACTGAATCGCTCTGTGCCTTTTCCTGTCTCCTGGAATGCATTTAAAGCCTGTATGAGGGGTAGATTTTAAGAACACATTGGAAAGGTCCAAAGGGGGGCTAGCAAAGAGCTACATGAGGCCAAATCTAAGGCTGTATAGCTCCAGGGTGCTGTATACGGAAGGGGAAATGCACAAGTACTTAGACCAGGTGGATCTGCCTTGTCTTACAGACTCCTCTAGGAAAAGGCTAGACAGCCCCCTGACCCTCAAAGAGATTCAGACGGTGGTCAAGTCTCTGCAGGACGGGAAGACGCCGGGCCCGCATGGGTATCCGGCAGCATTTTTTAAACAGTACGAAGACAATCTGCTGCCCACTTACCAAGAGGTGCCTATAAAAGCCTTCAAGGGTGGTGAGCTGTCCCCGTCTATGTCCAAAGCAGTGGTTGTAGTCCTCCCTAAGCCTGACAAGAATCCTGAATTGTGTTCCTCTTACCGGCCAATATCACTCCTAAATGTTGACTTATAAATCCTTCCTAAAGTACTGGCCGGCCGGTTGAATTCTGTAATCACAGCTTTAATCCACCCAGACTAGTCTGGATTTATGCCAGGCAGAGGGAAAGACAGACTGCTGACGCATATAGATAGAGCCACAGAGAACAGCCTGGGGGCACAGGAATCCCTGGATGCCAAAAAGTTATTTGACTCGGTTGACTGGGCTGTCCTTCAAAAATTTGAGTTTGGACCCATTTTCATCAAGTGGTTGTGCCTGATGTATGCCTCTCCCAGGGCTTGAGTGCACATTAACAACTCACTATCCCTGGCTAGAGGTATCAGACAGGGGTGCCCACTCTCCCCAGGGTTGTTTGCGCTGACAGTGGAACCCTTGGTCTCGCGGATAGGAGCTGAATATGCGGTCAAGGGGATCCAAGTGGGGGTGGTCGAGGAGAAAATATCCTTGAATGCAGATGACACTATCCTGTATTTGAGCGATGTCTCCTCTTCCCTCCCAGGGGCCTTACAGATAATTGATGTATTCGGAATTTTTTCGGGAATTAGGGTGAACTAGGATAAATCCCTTATTTATCCCTTGAACGCCTTACAGCCTAGACCACCTATGCAGAGCCCTCTAGTCTGGGTGAACAGCTTTACACACCTTGTACTTGGATCTTAACCTGACACCCTTGCTGACGTCATTTTCGCAGCGCTGTACAGACTGGAAATCACTCCCCCTTACTCTGGTTGGCAGGGTAAATTTAATAAAAATTATTTTTCTCCCTAAATGTTTGTATTTCTTTAGGAACTGCCCACTCCTACTCACAGCGTTGTTTTTTAATAGACTGAAGTCCATAGTTATCTCCTTGATTTGGCTAGGTAGGGTGCCTAGACTTGCGATATCCACACTGCAGCTCTCGGTGGGACAGGGTGGACTAGTTGGGCGTGACAATCCACTGATGGTTCTCACAGCCCAAGGATAATCCAGTGGTGACCTTGGAGGCAGCGATCCTGGGGTCATATGCTACACTCAGAAATTTAGTGTTCTGCGGGGTTAGGGCCCATCCTGAGTTAACAACTTTGATGTGTACAACAATAAAAGTCTGGCACCGAGCTAGGGCTTCCTATTGTTCCCCAGAGACCCTCTCTCCCCATACACCTCTGTGGGGCAACCCCAATCTCCCTCAAAAACACAGTGTACATGACCTGTCACGTACCTTAAGGCAGAGCCCGGAGTGCAGGGAGTGGCTTCTCGTAGACCTCTGACTCGAGAGACCCTGGTAGTGATGACAGGGGCTCAGGAGCACAGAGGGGCACAAGTGCCTGACTGGATGGTAGATGTAAGAAGCAGCAGACCGTTGATGGTGAAGGTGTATTGGAGGACCCACGTTCCGATCAGTGAAGGGATCCTGGATTGAAGGTTTTAAAAGGGACACATGAAACACTGGGTGAATACGCAGCGATTCCGGTAATTTTAGTTCATAAGCCACATTATTAATTTTCCTGGTGATTGGGAAGGGACCCACAAATCTTGGGCCCAGTTTTCTAGATGGACATGTTAATTTCAAATTCAGAGTAGACAGCCAAACTAAAACTCCGGGTTTTAGATCGAGCTCCCCTCTCCTCTTTTTGTCAAAAACCGCCTTGTTGCGTTCTTGGGTCCTTGCCATCATCTCTTGAAGCAACTTGTTATTGGTGCAGAAAAAGTTCAAAGTTTCTTGAGCCGCTGGAACCGTACATTCTGGGACGTTGGCTGATAAGAACTGAGGGTGAAAACCATAGTTCGCGAAGAAAGGAGACTGATTAGTTGCAGAATGAACAGAGTTATTGTAGGCGAACTTGGCAAGTGGTAAAAGGGATACCCAATCGTCTTGCGAAAAAGAAGAATAACAACGCAAATATTGTTCAAGGGTCTGGTTTGTTCGCTCAGTCTGGCCATTGGTCTGGGGATGGTAGGCAGAAGAGAACGAAAGGTAAATTTTCAGGGACTTACACAAAGCTCTCCAAAATTTTGATGTAAATTGCACCCCACGATCGGAAACAATGTTCGCAGGTATACCGTGGAGCCTTACAATCTCCTTAATGAAGATCCTTGCGGTCTCAGGGGCAGAAGGTGTACCCTTCATGGGCAGAAAGTGAGCCATTTTGGAAAATCTGTCAACCACCACAAGGATAGTGGTATAGCCTTCTGACGGTGGTAATTCTACAATAAAGTCTATGGAAATCATTCTCCAGGGTCTTTCCGGAATGGGGAGTGGCTTCAGCAACCCCCAGGCTTTGGTCTTGCTACCCTTGTTCTGGGTACAGGTGATGCAAGATTCTACATAAAGCTTACAGTCTCTTAGCAGGTGAGGCCACCAGAAGGTGCGTTGGAGAAGTTCGGCGGTCTTGTGTACCCCAAAGTGGCCGGCCAGTTTGTGGTCGTGGCAAGATTTGAGAACAGCAACCCGTAGTTGTTGGGGCACGTAGATTTTATTTTCATGCCATAACAAATCATTGCTAGAGTGTAGGGTGGTGTTTGATGGGTGCGAAGCTGAAGATGAAGCTTGCTTGAGTTGGGATAAAAGATCTTCCTGGAGCATAAGGAAATTTCCGGGTGCAAGGATGGTATCTGTGGATTGAAGAACTTCGGGTTCGCTGAACATCCGAGATAGCGCGTCGGGTTTGGTGTTTTTCGATCCGGGCCTATAGGTAATGTGGAAGGAAAATCTTGTAAAGAAAAGTGCCCATCTGGCCTGACGTGGCTTCAGCCTCTTAGCAGTCTTCAAATACTCTAAGTTCTTGTGATCAGTGTATACCAGAATGGGAAGAGCTGCTCCCTCCAGGAGATAGCGCCATTCCTCAAGTGCAGCTTTGATAGCGAGTAGCTCCCTGTCCCCGACATCATAATTTCTCTCCGCTTCAGACAACTTACGTGAGAAGAACGCCACCGGATGCAATAAGGCCTTGGGGCCCTGTCTCTGAGAGAGGACTGCCCCCACTGCAATTTCGGATGCATCCACCTCAAGGATGTAGGGTAGCGCAGAATTAGGGTGCTTCAGGACAGATGCTGACACAAACTGCTCTTTAAGGGAGGAAAATGCAGCCTGTGCCTCCGGAGTCCACTGGAACTTGATACCTTGTCTAGTCAATCTTGTGATCGGGGCGATGATCGTAGAAAAACCCTTGATGAATTTACGATAAAAATTCGCAAACCCCACAAAACGTTGAATTCCTCTCTTATCAGTAGGGGCTGGCCAGTCCAGGATGGCCGAAACTTTTTGCGGGTCCATCTTGATTCCATCCACCGAAATAATCAGCCCCAGAAACTGAATGCTGCGACGTTCAAACTCGCACTTCTCAGGTTTTGCGTACAAGCCGTGTTGACGAAGCCGAGTGAACTTTTTTAACGTGTTCCCTGTGAGCGGGCAGAGAGGGGGAGAAAATCTAAATGTCGTCCAGGTACACTATGACAAACAGGTCGAGATAGTCTCTAAAGATATCATTCACAAAATGCTGGAAAGTCGCAGGAGCGTTGCATAGCCCAAAGGGCATTAGGAGATATTCAAAGTGTCCGAAGCGGGTACGGAAGGCAGTCATCCATTCATCCCCGCTTCGGATACGGACCAAATTATAGGCTCCGCGAAGATCCAGTTTTGTGAAGATAACGGCTGATCCAAGGCGCTGAAATAATTCGGGCACCAAAGGAAATGGGTACCGGTTCTTGACTGTAACCTTATTTAAGTCCCGATAGTCAACACAAGGGCGGAGAGAATGGTCCTTCTTTTCTACAAAAAAGATTCCTGCCCCTGCTGGGGAAGTAGAGGGACTTATGAACCCCTTTTTCAGATTGTCATCAATGTAAGTCCTGAGAGTCTCCAGTTCTACTTCCGTTAAGGGGAATATCCTCCCGAAAGGGATTTTGGCCCTGGGGAGGATCTCAATCGGGCAATCATAGGGTCTATGACGGGGAAGTGTTTCTGCCCCCTTCTTGCTGAACACGTCCAAGAAGCTATGGTAGGCCTCAGGAACACACTGGCGAGTCTCAACATCGGTCTCCATACACATTAAATGGGGTGAGACCTTAATTGCTTCTTGGAGGCAGTGCTAACGACAATAGGGAGAGAAAAAGTAAATGTTTCCGGTGGACCAGTCAATTTGCGGGTTGTGTGCCCGAAGCCAGGGCATACCCAGTATGATAGGGAAAAGGGGAGATTCAATAATGTCCAGGCAGAGTTGTTCCTGATGGTTACCGGAAATAGTGGCAGTCAAAGGAAATGTCTCTTGTGTCACCGGCCCAGATTTGATAGCTGATCCATCGGCAAGGTGTACAGACAATCCCTTCGCCCTGGGCCGTAAGGGCACTTGGAACTTTCGGGCAAACGATAAGTCCATAAATCCACTGCATGCTCCAGAATCAACTATCGCGGCGACTTGAATGTTCCCTCCGGGAAGCTGAAGAGGAACGGGAACAGCCAGGTGAGTAGCATTACTAGGCACAGCAGGTAAAACAGGAGAAGACACAGAAGAATGCTTACGGAATTTGGCAGGACAGGATCTCACGTAGTGTCCGGGTTCCCCACAGTAAAGACACAGATTGTTGAGCTGCCGGCGTTGTCGTTCCTCGGTGGTGAGAGTTGGTCTAAGTAAGCCCAGTTGCATGGGTTCAGGAGTGTCAGCAGCAGGATGTGCAGGGGGGTTTGGGACACGGGGTAACATCCAGACTGGTCGGGGCGGCCCGGCAGTGTGTTCTGCTCTCCGTTCTCTCAGGCGTCTGTCAATCTGGATGGAGAGATTGATAAGGGCTTCAAGAGTTGCTGGGACACCAACCCGGGCCAGTTCATCTTTTAAAGGTTCAGAGAGTCCCATGCGAAACTGGTATCGCAGAGCGGCATCGTTCCAGGTAGTATCGGAACTCCAGCGCCGGAATTCGGACGCATAGTCCTCTGCCGCTCTACGGCCTTGCTGAAGAGAATATAAGGCTGCTTCCGCAGTGGCCGCTTGTTGAGGATCCTCATAGAGCAAACCCATTGCTTGGAAAAAGGTATTTAGGTTGTTAAGGCATGTATCCTTTTGCTCCAAAAGGCGGTGGGCCCATGCCTGGGGCTCACCCAGTAGGAGGGAGATGACAAAACCCACCTTAGTGGATTCAAGAGAGAAAGTTCTGGGTTGAAGTGCAAAAAACAGTTCACAGGCATTGCGAAAAGCTCTATACTTGCTGCGATTTCCCGAAAACCTCTCCGGAGTTGGGACCTTGGGTTCAGGGGGCATCATAACCACTGATGGTGCAGAAGTTCCGGGCACGGTAGGGCCTGTGGTAGATAAGACCTGGACACGCTCTTCCAACCGAGAATAGCCTTCTTGTAGAGATTTAACAGCCTGGGTAAGTCCAGCAAGATGACGGCATAAATCATCCATAGCCGAATCTCCCTGCGTGGGCTCAGACATGGCTGCCTGATACTGTCACGTACCTTAAGGCAGAGCCCGGAGTGCAGGGAGTGGCTTCTCGTAGACCTCTGACTCGAGAGACCCTGGTAGTGATGACAGGGGCTCAGGAGCACAGAGGGGCACAAGTGCCTGACTGGATGGTAGATGTAAGAAGCAGCAGACCGTTGATGGTGGAGGTGTATTGTAGTCCAGTATCGGAATGCAGGCAAAGGTGAGGTAACGGTTCAGCAGACAGCAGAAGGATTCCTGTAGTCCAGCAACGGGATGCAAGTGAACGCAGGGAACAGCGAACGGGAGGGGTTCTGTAGTCCGACAGCAGATGCAGGTGCAAACGGGATACTGCGGGAAGTGGTAAGAGTCCAGTAGTCTGCAGCAAGAGGTAGAAGGCAACAAGCGCAGAGAGAGTAACAGCCGGGTATGGTGGAAGACTGGGAGGTGTCCTGTAGTACAACAGCGGTGAACAAGCAACTTACAGTTGACGGATGGTGTTACAGTCCAGGTCAGGCACAGGCGGGCAGATCAGGTACAGAAACGGAATCCAGAAGAGTAGTCGGGTACAAAGCCAAAGTCGGGGGGGCAGGCAGCAAACAGCAGAGTCGGGAACAGGCCGGGTTCAATACGGATCAGGATACGGATGCAGGTTCAGGTTCAGATACAGGTTACCAGCAAGCACGGGAACGCTGTTGATCAGGCAGCAAGGCAGTGAAGCATGGATCCAGTTTAAATAGCGCTATTGGCGCCAATTGCGTCAAACGGCCACGCGCGCACCCGCGTGCGCGCTCCCGCGCGCACCCGCGCGCCGCTGATCGCGGTAACGCTCTTGAAACTGCGCAAAAGATCTCCTGCGACTTACGCCGCTCGGACTCCTGTGAGACGGATCTTCCTGACATGACCCCTTTAGGTATGGGCCTCCAGAGGCATAGTGGGGCTGAAGCACCTGGTGACAGGGGATAGGTTAAATATGTTTCCAGAGCTTAAAATAGCGCACAACCTTCCCAACTGGATGTTCTTCAGATATCTGCAGGTGAGGTACGACTTTCAGCACCAATTCCCCAGTGGTATCACCCTCGAGTCGGACCCAATGAAGTGATTGTTGTCAACTAATGTTCTGATAAGCCCCCTGTCCACTCTATATTTCCATCTCTCAGCATCCCCTTCTTCTAAATGAAGACATTTACGGAATGGCAATAGGATATCCTATCCCTCACTGAGGACTGGGAAAGCTGCGTTTCCTCCTATGTCTCCAATCTGATTGCTGCAAGAGATTGTTTCATACAACTAAAATATTTCCATGGGGCTTAATATACGCCACGCAGATTGGCAGCTATCTACCTGTACAGATCCCCGTCCTGCCCACGCTGTGGAGACCTGGAGGCCTCCTTTATACATATAACATGGTCCTGCTGCCCGCTTTTGCAGAGCTTCTGGGAACAGGTTTGCATGGATATTAACCAGGTTGCAGGGGCAACACTTCCACTAACCCCTGAGGTCATGTTGCTGAATGTGATCACCTGCCGAATTGACACCCACCACCGCCACCTGGCGGAATACTCTGAATAATGTCTTACCCTTGTACAAAACAACGTATATCAACAGGAACTGTCCGAGTAAGTCTGACAAAATATGAAGAGACTCCTGGGGTTCTTTACAGCTGGAGCCCTCTCTGCCCAGCCTGGAAGCAGAACCTTAATCTCATCTACAATACAGGGCCGGGTGGACCTTGGCCTGATTGTCATCTGTCCCCCCCTCTCCCCCTTCCTTTCTCTCCTTCTGGCCTCTACATATCCTCCCTGCCCACCCCCTGTCTTCTCTACAATGCCCTGCTCCCTCTCCGCTCCTTCTTTATCCCTTCCTCCACCCTGGCCCCCCCATGTCTCCCCCCCCCCCTTGGGGGTCCTCCAATACTTATCCAAGACTCACTGGTCCGGATGAGAGAGCTCTCCTAGTTAATGTCTGATAGTCTCTTTTTCTAATGACCCTGTTGAATACGATTGATTGGTGTTCCCCTTACAGATATAAGTTAACAAGGTATACTATGGATATTTTTGTACTACCGTATATGTTTTTATTCTGCAATGTTTTGTGATACTGACATGTAAATAATGTCTTTCAATAAGGTTCCTACAAATGTGAAAAATCAAAAGTCCTAATTTTTGAGGCTTATATGCAAGTTATTGCCAAAATGTGAATGGGGTCCTGGGTACTGCCCTAGGGGATATGTATCAATGCACAAAAAAAAAAAGTTTTTAAAACGATTGCTTTTTTTAGGAGCAGTGATTTTAATGATGCTTAATGTGAAACAATAAAAATAAAAATTTAATTGAAATATCGTGCCTGGGGGGTCCCCTTAGTCTACCTATAAAGTGGCGTATATGTACAATGTATAGAACATGCCACAGCAATAATGTAATTTCTAAAGGAAAAAATGTAATTTAAGCTTTCTCACGGCTGTAATGTATTGCCAGCTCCCGGCAATATAGATGAAAAAAATGACGTGGGGTCCCCCCCAGTCCATACCAGGCCCTTCAGGTCTGGTATGGATTTTAAAGGGAACTCCATGCCAAAATTAAAAACAAAATTCACGTGGGGTCCACCCCAAAATCCATACCAGACCCTTATCCGAGCATGCCACCTGGCAGGTCAGGATGGAGGGGGAATGAGCACCCTCCCTCCTGAACCATACCAGGCCACATGCCCTCAACATGGGGGGATGCGTGCTTTGGAGCAGGGGGCGCTCTATGCCCCCACCCCAAAGCACCTTGTCCAAATGTTGATGGGGACCAGGGCCTCTGCCCGACAACCCTGGGCTGTGGTTGTTGGGGTCTGCGAGAGGTGGGCTTATCGAAGTCTGGAAGCCCCCTTTAACAAGGGGGCCCCCAGTTCCCGCCCCCCCCATGCGAATGGGTATCGGGTACCCTTACCCATCCCAGGGCAAGTAACCCCTTGATCGCCTCCTAGTGTTAACCCCTTCCCTGCCAGTGTATTTATACAGTGATCAGTGCATTTTTATAGCTCTGATCACTGTATTGGTGTCACTGGTCCCCAAAAAATGTCACTCAGGGTCAGATTTGTCTGCTGCAATGTCATAATCCCGCTAAAAAACACAGATCGCCGCCATTATCAGTAAAAAATTGAAAAATAAATAAAATTACCTAAATCTATCCCGTAGTTTGTAGATGCTATAACTTTTGTGCAAACCAATCAATATACGCTTATTGGAATTTTTACCAAAAATATGTAGCAGAATACATATTGGCTTAAACTGATGAAAAAATGTGTTTTTTAAATTTTTTGGGGGGGATATGGATTCATGCACACTGGAGCACATAAACAGACGTTTATTGACGTTTGGGCATTTTTTAAACAGCCCATAAACTCCATTCTATGTCATCCTATTCGTCCATGCACACTTTGACGTTTTTGAACTTTTATCAGCAGTGGAGTTTATGGGCTGTTTTGTAAATGCTATAAAATCGCGTTCAAAGAGCCGTTTTTCTGACCACAAAAAACACTTAAAAACGTCAACCGCCAATAAGCGCGCATAAACACATGTTAATTAGTGTTCTGCATTTTTGTGATGTCGGAGCTTAAAAAAAATATACAGGAAATCCTATGCATACAAGAAGCAAAATTTGACCTCCCATCCACCCATCTTGAGCAGACCACCTCCTCTCTTGCTGCACACACGTCTGGTGAGTCTTGTGCAAAATGGCAAAGGAAGTTTCACAGTCACAGCTCATTGCTGCAATGCAAATACAATGCAATTGGGGACTTGTCTCATCCTCGACATGGGGACTGTGTAGCCAAAAGGAATGACTGGAATTAGATCTGCTGCAGCCTAACAGAGCACTGGGATGAAATGACCCATAGTATGAAGAAAGATCGAAGTAAGTGCATATGTGCGCATGAATGTAATGTTTTTATGTGTATGTTGTATATAGTTTCAAAAATGCTTAATAAGTCACTTTGTTTGGTCAGTTGTGGTTTTGCAGACTCAATGGAAGTCACTAGTTGACCAAATAAGGAGGGAGGTAAAAGATAAGCTGCTTGCGGAGCGCAGAGGAGCACCTTCAAATATTAGGCCGCACCCCTTAGCAGAAGAGCTACTTTTCCTATGACGCTCCATGGAGTCGAGAGCATGAGTAATTTTAATTGCAGGGAAGGGGCAGTGGGGTGATATAGCATTGGTATTAAGTATATTTTATGTAACCTTTTTTTTGGTTAAATATTACACTTTTTATCAGATTATTTTTTTAAATAATTGTATTTATTTTTAAAATAATCAAATATTTAAATTTTTTTTTTTTTTTTTTACATTTGTTAAAACTTGTGTTTTTAAATGTTGGGCATTTTTTAAAAATAAAATAAATTTATATATATTTTTTAAATATGTATTGAAATGTTATTATATTTTTTTAAATATAGTCAATAAATATTGTAAACCATTTTCTAAAAATTACATTTATGTATTCAATTTTTTAGAGCTTTATTTTGTAAACTATAAATAGCTAAAATGTTTTGGTTTTTTAACAGTAGTCACAACATTTCTGTTATCTTTATTAGAACCACTTTAAACTGGTATGCTGAGACAAAGGCAGATGAAGGGGATGATCAGAGGGAAGAAAGTGTTGCACAGACAACTGTTTCCCCAAATCTTAGCACATTGTCCATGTCGTCAGAAGTTGGGAGTATGGATCAGGAAAATTAGCAAGTATATTTCTTATTATTATCTAATCTATCTATCTATCTATCTATCTATCTATCTATCTATCTATCTATCTATCTATCTATCTACCGTATATACTCGAGTATAAGCCGAGATTTTCAGCCTCTTTTTTGAGGCTGAAAGTGCCCCCCTCGGCTTATACTCGAGTCACCGCTGTCTGACTGCCCGAACAGCGTGTCGAGCAGACAGACAGCGGCCATTCTACCTTTCAAAAGCCGCGCCTCTGCCTCCGCCTCCGCCTGTGATAGGCGGAACACTCAATTTCCCAGCAGTCAGTGTTCCGCCTATCACGGACATCGGCTCATCCTCGGATGAGCCGATGTCCGTGATAGGCGGAACACTGACTGCTGGGAAATTGAGTGTTCCGCCTATCACAGGCGGAGGCGGAGGCAGAGGCGCGGCTTTTGAACAGGGGAATGGCCGCCAGGGCGCCGACGAAGAGCGGCGATCCTGGCATGGGACGACACGGAGGCTCGGGACGGGACGACACGGAGGCTCGGGACGGGACGACACGGAGGCTCGGGACGGGACGACACGGAGGCTCGGGACGGGACGACACGGAGGCTCGGGACGGGACGACACGGAGGCTCGGGGCACAGGTAGGCTGGACACACAAGGCTGCACGGACACACACACACACACACACACACACACACACACACACACACACACACACACACACACACACACGGATGGATGGATGGACACACACACACACACAGGGATGGATGGATGGATGGACACACACACACACACAGGGATGGATGGATGGATGGACACACACACACACACAGGGATGGATGGATGGATGGACACACACACACACACACACACACACACACACACAGGGATGGATGGATGGATGGACGCACACACACACAGGGATGGATGGATGGACACACACACAGGGATGGATGGATGGACACACACACAGGGATGGACGGACACACAGGGATGGACGGACACAGAGGGATGGACGGACACACACAGGGATGGACAGGCATATCTCACCCTCGGCTTATACACGAGTCAATAGGTTTCCCAGTTTTTTGGGGGTAAATTGGGGGCCTCGGCTTATACTCGGGTCGGCCTATACTCGAGTATATACGGTATATATCTAATATATATATCTATCTATCTTATTTCTTCATAGGAAAATACAGTTTGCAACAAACACTCTTCCAGTGGTGGTCGTGGACGTGGTAATCGTCAGCAATGTGATCCAGACAACAGCAACCAAATGGAACAACGCATTGTACAGCTGATTGCTGATTTGAATAAGGGAACCGAAAGCGATGTGTTTATGAATCACAGTCATCCTCATGTGACTTTCTGTTACAGCCTATTCGTGCTGCTTTTGGATCTTGATGCTGAACGAGAGAAGTGGTGTAACACTCCACCTATGTGCCAGGTCCCTCTTCCACTGCTCCTCCTGGGCCACCAGTGTACCACTCCACCTATGTGCCAGGTCCCTCTTCCACTGCTCCTCCTGGGCCACCAGTGTACCACTCCACCAACGGGCCAAGCCTGTCTTCTAGCAGCCCTCGCACTGGTCAAGTTTCCCTTCTGCCTACTCATACAATGTGCCAGGTCTCTCCTCCTACATACAAAATGTGCCTCCTGCAATCATAACACCCCCACCTCAACACCAGGGATATTGATTTAGCACCACTAATCCCTCCAAATCACTATCCCAGGAATCACAGAGTGAATATCCTGTTTATGAATAATTATGATTTTATTTTTATTAAATTTGTGTTTTTTTTAAGTTGTCACCCATTTTATTGACCTCAGATAAAAAGTTATTGGCTAGTTGATGGTCATTTGTTATATTGGCTAACAGTTTTGACCTCTTTTTTTGAAAACATTATACTATATTAAAGGAGTAATTTGTTAAAATCATAATGTTTGGTTGTTTTATTTTCCACTATCAAATGCATTTTTTTTACTATGCATTTTTTCAACTGTGAGAACATTCAAGGTAAGTAACCAAAAGGTTAATATCAAGAAAAAGTAAACTAAACATATTGGTCTTGCCAGGCCAAACTATTAGCAGGGGAAACAAAAAAATTGGCAAACTGATTTTGGATGTTTATAATTCTAGCAGAGCTGCGCAAGTCCATGATTTGTATATCATGTCTTGGGTTTGGGGGTGCAGGTTCTGTGGAGACTCTCTCGTTCACAATTAAAAAGTTATGCAGCACGCAGCATGCTAGGACAACTTTTATAGCGTTCTCCACATCAAGCTGAATGGCGGAGAAAAGTTGCGCTCCACAATACATTTGGCTCAGCTTAGTCTATAGTTATAAATTCTCTGCTGGTAAGAAAGTCTGCTTCCACTATATGGGCACGTTAGATGTTCTGCTAAGCCAAAAGCTTAATTGGCTATCATCACCAGTGGAAGACTGGTTCTGTAGTGCCCAGAAGTGGTCTACAAGAAGGAATCCCTAGCAGTCCTTTGTGCAGCCAACAATCCGGTGCAGACTTACGTAATATTCCGGCATCCCCCTGACTCCCGTAGGCCTCGACATCCACAAATATGAAGTGTAGATTTTCATCCGCCAATGCCAGAAGTACACCTGAAAAGTAATTCTTATAATTAAAATAACGTGACCCAGACATAGATGTTTTTTTTTTGACACGGACATGCTTTCCATCCAGAGCTCCTATACAGTTTGGAAACTGTGTTTTTTCCCAAAATTCCTTAGCCACCTGTTCCCACGTTTCTTCTGTAGACTCAGGCATCATATCATTATTTAATTCCTCCCACAGAGAAAGGCAGGTCTCCCGGGTCACTTTTGCCATTGTGCTTACACCCATCAGAAAGTAGTGATGTAGCGAGACAAAAGATTGTCCTGTGGCCAGGAACCTACAAAAACATTAAAAAATATTGTCAATAAAATTTTTAAATAGGGAAAAAAGTTGCAAACTAACTTTTTTCTATCCAATACTTTTTATTTGAAAACAAAATATATATTTAAAAAAAATATAAAAAAATTAACAAACCAGCAATTTTTTTTGTGGATAAAACATAGTCCAAGCAAAAAAAAAATTCTCCATTGAAAAAAGACAAACTATATTTTCCAAAAATTGTATATTTTTAAAATACAATTGCGGAAAACATGACTGTTTAAAAAAATGAAGCAAATTATTATTTTTTTAACATTAATAAATACACATGACTAAAATAATGAAATACCTGAGTGTCACCAGGAGACATTCCTCAGGAAACACGCTCATCCTCATCTGGGGGTGCATTCGAGTAAGACGTGGTCACAGCCTCTCTAGAAGATTGTCAAATGTGCCAACAGACATCCTTATAAAGTTAAAAAAACTTTACAGGATAGTTACGCAGCTGAAGGTATAGACTGTTGAAATATCTGGAAAGATATGCGTTGGTCCATCAATGGATGGGTCCAGTACCGACAAACTCTGGTCCTCTCATTCAATTCTCTCCGTCTTCTGATCTGATGCAACAAAATCAGGAAGAGTATTTCCTGCATTGTCTTCACGGTTGAATCCATAGTGAACGCAGCTAGCAACAGTAGACAGCTCCCTGCTGAAGACAGTGCTCTTTCTGCTCTAAAATGGGGTAAAAAAAAATTTTTTTTAATGCATTGTGGGAGTTTGGGAATGCATTGTGGGATTTTTGGAGTGTCCTTTGTGCATTGAGCCTATGTATTATAGCAGAAAGTAGAAAATATTAGTTTTTTTTTCAAAATTGACGGTATTTTTATTTATAGGGCAACAAAAATGTAAAAAGCAGAGGTGATCAAATACCACCAAAAGAAAACTCTATCTGTGGGAAAAAAAGGACATCAATTTTGTTTGGGTACAACGTCACACGACCTCTCAACTGCCAGTTAAAGCGTCGCAGTGCCGTATCGCTGAAAATGGGCTGGTCAGGAAGTGGATAAAAGTAGTTAAAGGGAGCTTCCAGATTCTGATAAGCCCCCTGCATGCAGACCCTGAAACCACTGACCAGGGTTGTTGGGAAGAGGCCCTTGCCCCCTTCAACAGGAGGACAAGGTGCTTTGGGGGGAACCCCCCATGTTGAGGGCAACCGGCCTGGTATGGTTCAGGAGGGGGGCCCTCACTCGTCCCCTCCCTTTCCTGGCCTGCCAGACTGCATGCTTGGATACGGGTCTGTTTTTTTTTTTTTTAATTGTTGTGGAGTTCTCCTTAAAATCTATACCAGACCCAAAGGGCCTGGTATGGATTTTGGAGGGGATCCCATGCTGTTTTTTAAGACTAATTAATATAGATATTTATGCGATGAAGATTAAGGCGGGTTTTACACTAGTGTGAATTGGATGTGGGTTTACCCTCATCCAATTCGCATCACAGGAGATTGTGACCGGCTCTCTATGGAGTCGGTTCACATATCTCTCGGGCGGCTCCAGAGCGAATTGCACAGGAGTCCTGTGCATCTTTGGCTCTGGTTCAGGGCCAAATTCAGGCACAAATTTGTCCCTGATTCATCCCTGAAATGGAAAACAGGAACGCACCGGACCCCTGCTGCAACTCGGCAGCAGTGTGAACTCAGTCTAAAGGTTTCTTTATAATAAGCCTTATGTAGCCTCCTCATATCAACGTCCTATAATCTTCTGTATAGCAAGCAAAAGTCAGAATGACAGAAAGAAGGCCAGCACTATATAGCAATCAGGCTCTGTAGTAGTGACTATGTGCTGACAGTGTTCATACTGACAGGAGTAAAGAGTGAGAGATGTTGCTGTTTTATTGTACACTTGGGAAGCTGGGGTAGTGCTCCTAAGTAAACTGTTTTGCTGCTTCAGTGGAGTTTAACGACCTGGATATGCTGTCTGACATGGTTGCTTGGATCAGAGGAAAGCTAGAGAGAGTTATAATTATTTTCACAGGTAAAACAGTGCTTCTTCCTGCCCTTAGTTGGGCCTTGAATATTATATAGACTCATTGACATGACTGAATCTTGATGAATAATTTGCTTATTAATATACAGCGTTTTCCTACAAAGCTGGATAATATTGCTTTTTATACAGCATAGAAAAAGTGAAGCAGACCTAAAACATTTGAGGATTTTTCAACAATAACTGTAACCTCGAAAAATGGGTATAATATGTCATTAAGACCCAATGGGTACTATGTTGATCTCCTCTCTCTAATCCCAAATGCTCTATTGAAAGAAAATGATGTAAAAGTAATAGATGACATACTTTAGAAGTTATGGTCAAAACTTTAAAATCATATATTTTCTTTTAGACATATTTATATTTTCTTGGGATTAAAATGTTTAAAACTCAGCTACAAGAATGTTTTCAAATTCTAAAATATATAAGGCCATTTATTGTCATTCCCACGAGAATATCTTGAAATTCTTCTTTGCTTTGTATCATCCGTACTTCAATGTCTACTTTTTATTTTTGGTATCACATAATTTGTCTTATATTCTGTACATGTAATTTATTTTAACATAAAATAAAAACTTTTGAACGAGAAAAAGTAATAGATGACAAAACTAGAGAAAAGAAAAAGAGTATTTTTTGTTGACCACTGTTGTTGACCACTCCAAGAAGCCTGGCTTCCATGCTTTAATGCTTTCTTACTTACTGACCAAGATAAAAATTGGTCAGGTGGCTTGTCTTAACTGGACCCATGCTTGTTCCGGGTCTGGGACTTGAAAACGATTGAATCCATTAGATCAGAATAAGAACCAGGCCACTCACATTTTCAGAAGGTGGTGAGCGATGACAGCTTACACATTATATCTCTCAGGGCAGCTTTCTTTTAATAGGCCCACATCTGCACCATCTACCTGAAAGAGGGTACACCTCAAGATAGTTTTCAGAATTACATCAACAGGGGACAAGTTGAAGAGTTTTCTTGGTTCACTATGATAAAGACTAAGCAAAAGGGTCCTACTGTTCCCCGTTTGTTGTTTGGTAACCCTATTTTATAGATTTTGATTGTTGCCTCAATTATAACTTCAGCTTGATTTTTGGATTCCGTTGCTCATCAATCTGTCACCTGCCTACACTTTTGTGTCAATGTCACCTACACAGGGCCGGCGCTACCACTAGGCGAACTAAGCAGCAGCCTAGGGTGCACTGCCGCCTAAGGGACAGCCACAGCTACTGGTTTCCCTACTAGCCTGGCCGGGAAACATGAGGGGCTGAAGGCTGCCACCCTACATGGGAAAGCATGTATAGTAGCTGCAGTGGATGCCTGGCATGGGGGCTGTGGAGAAGGTCAGCAGCAGCTCAGCGTGTGAGAAGGGCAGCACTGAGCCACCTCCCGGGAGTCTGAGGACAGCTGGACGGGCAGCGGAGGTGGGCACCATGTCCCCTCCCTAGTACACAGCTCCCTCTTACCTGCCAAGTTCACAATTCCCCACAGCCACATCTGCACACCTTCTCTGCCCAACTGACAGCCGCTGCTCTGTCTGACAAATCACTTCCAGGGCAGGCTGGCCACCTCACTGACCTTGGTGGTGTGGTGCTAGGTGATGTAGCGGTGTGGGCTCCCCCATCCCTGGTGACATCATAGCAGAGCAGAACCCCAGATGGCTGTTGTCCTTCACACAGGTAATGTCACATGCGTCCACCTGCTGGAGAACTACGAGCACCAGTGTGTCCGAACATCCTCTGCCAGCACACTAATCCTCTTCTATTGCCCCTACTCCCCTCTAAATGTGTCATGTCTAATGTATGCTATTATATATATATATCATAGTGGGCACAGGGACTCATCCCTAGGGCAGTAGGGCCCCTACTTGCTGTCACATTATTTTTTTTGGGGGGGGGGGGTGCAAGTCGCTGGCCTTGCCTAGAGCCCAAAAGAGTCCAGTATCGGCCCTGCACCTACATGACCTCTGTCTGTCTTTGCTCTTACCTTAAAAATTCAGTAATTTTCTTTGGTAGCCAGTTAGCTGTTTCCAGTGGGAAAAACCCAAGGTAGACAACCTGGGAATGGCATGCAGTGAGTAGATAAATCCCAACATTTTGAAGGGGACCGTTAGACATTACTGTAAGGTAGTCCTATTGAATGTGGTAGATATTAAAATTTTACTAAAGCCACATCATAAAACAATTATCAATAAATGCTGTATTGCATGCTGTTCATACTCACTCAGTCGCTCGCTATGAGATTCCTTTACTGTATTCTGCAAAAAAACCTGGTTGATCCTGCTGTTCGCTATCTCCCCCTTCTGTCCAAGTCCCCAATGCAGCTTGGGATTTTGCAGAGCAGTGTTGGCAGCTCCGCACATCATCAGTTTTCAGTGAGTTTAAATGCTAAGCATTTCCTCCCTATCACATCTGAGCAGCCCATGTGATTATAGAGTCACACATGTGGGCATATGCGCAGTGGTAAATGACAGCCCACTCCTTCCCTCCTCCTCCATGCTTACTAACCAGTTAACACAAATACTGTAGCTGCTGACTTTTAATATTAGGACATTTACCTGTCCAGGGATCGCGCAATGTTGGCACCCCAGCTCTCGGGTGCTGCCACCGCCATATTTTTAAGCCTTGCATGGCGACAAGGGAAGGAGGAGGGGGGCCAAACATCCGAGTGACTTTGCCTCAGGTGAAGTCATCCGGAAGTGGAAGCAGGTACCTGTCAAAAACAGGTACCCACTCCCCCCTCCCTCCTGAATGGTTCCAAATGGGGCAGCGCTTTAAACAGTGTGTGTTTAGTATCACTTTAAGTGTCACACCCGGTTTTGAGTTATAATCTTTTATTGTAAATAGACAAACAAGGGACCCCAAAAAGATTTTACCTGTAGACAGAGGTCATTGTGACTGAATGAAAATACATATTTTCTGGGGAAATGTAGCCAAATCAATTACAGTACTAACATTTCTAGAAAACAACATACATTTACCATGTGTTAAATTATTTTATATTTGTAGAAAAGTATTTCTGTAAACTCCTAATTTAGGCATCTGTTGTGCAACACTGTACCCATATGAAACTTGCGTCCTTTTTTCCACACAAATAGAGCTTTCTTTTAGTGGTATTTAATCACTAGTGGTTTTTTTTGTGTGCTATAAATAAAATAAAACGTAAATTTTGTGAAAAAAATGCCTTTTTCTTTGTTTCTGTCATAAATTTTTGCTAATTAGTAATTTTTCTTCATAAATTTTGGCCAAAATTTATACTGCTACATATCTTTGGTAAAAATAACCCACATTAGTGTATATTATTTGGTTTTTGTGAAAGTTATAGAGTCTACAAACTATGGTGCCAATCACTGAAAATTGATCACATCTGATCAGGCCTTCAGTACATCAGGTGTATCTAATTTCTTGAGACACTAAGGCCCCGTTCACACATGCAGGCATTATGTCCGTATTTTATCCATCCATTTGCGGATGAAATATGGACATACATGTATTCCTATGGGATAGCGGGTGTCTGCGGATAAACATCCGCAGACACCCGCTATCGTCCGCCTCCGCTATTGTCCGATTCTGCAGACGGAGTAAAATCATATTTTTCTATCCGTCTGCAGAGCGGATCGGATGAACACGGACAGACGGACAGACAGACGTGCTCATCCGATCCCCCATAGAGTAGAGCGGAGAGCTGACAGGGCGGTCCCGGCACAGTGTGCTGGGAACGCCCTGTTATCCGCCGGCTCAGCGGGAACAACAGAGCGATCCCCGCTGAGCAAGCGGATCATCACGGGGCGGATCATTACTGATCCGTCCCGTGTGAAAGGGGCCTTACAAGTCAGGAAAGTACAAATACCCCCCAAATGACCCATTTTTAGAAAGTAGACATTCCAAGGTATTAAGTAAGTAGCATGGTGAGTTTTTTTAAGTTGTCATTTTTTCCCACAATTCTTTGCAAAATTAAGATTTTTTTTATTATTATTATTTTTTACAAAATTGTCATATTATCAGGTTATTTCTCACACACAGCATATGCATACAACAAATTACACCCCAAAATACATTCTGCTACTCTTCCCGAGTATTGCGATACCACATGTGTGAGAGTTTTACACAGTCTGGCCACATACAGAGCACCAACATTGAAGTAGTACCTTCAAACGTTCTACGAGCAAAAATTACGCATTTTGAAGGCCCTGGATTACCAGGACAATGGAATTTCTCATAAAATGACCCCATTTTGGAAAGCAAACACCCCAACGTATAATTTATGAGGCATAATGAGTCTTTTGAACGGTTCATTTTTTTCCAGAAGTTTTCGGAAAATGTGGAAAAAAATGAAAACGCATTTTTTTTTTTACACAAAGTTGTCAATTTATAAGATATTTCTAACACATAGCATGTATATAGCAAAAATTACACCCCAAAACACATTATGCTACTCCTCCCGAGTATGGCGATACCACATGTGTAGGACTTTTACACAGCCTGTCACATAGAGAGGCCGAACATTGAAGTAGTACCTACAGGTGTTCTAGGAGCATAAATGACACATCTCATTTCATTCCTACCTATCACACTTTTGAATGTTCTGGAGCACCAGGACAGTGCAATTACCCACAAAATGACCCCATTTTGGAAAGAAAACACCCCAATGTATATATTCTATGAGGCATGGGCTACAAATAGGTACTCGGGTACTCTGATGGGCTGCAGATAGGTACTCTGGTACTCTGATGGCCTGGTGACTGGTATTTGGGTACTCTGAAGGGCGGTGATAGGTACTCAGGTACTCATATGGACTGGGCAGGTACTCAGGTACTCAGATGAACTGTGACAGGTACTCAGGTACTCAGATGAACTATGACAGGTATTCAGATGAACTGTGACAGGTACTCGGGTACTCAAATGGACTGGGACAGGTACTCAGGTACTCAGATGAACTGTGACAGGTACTCGGGTACTCTGATGGGCTGTGACAGGTACTCGGGTACTCTGATGGGCCGTGACAGGTACTTGGGTGCTCTGATGGGCCGTGACAGGTAGTCGGGTACTTTGATGGGCCGTGACAGGTACTCGGGTACTCTGATGGGCTGTGACAGGTACTCGGGTACTCTGATGGGCTGTGACAGGTACTCGGGTACTCTGATGGGCTGTGACAGGTACTCGGGTACTCTGATGGACTGTGACAGGTACTCGGGTACTCAGATGGACTATGACAGGTACTCGGGTACTCTGATGGACTGTGACAGGTACTCGGGTACTCTGATGGGCTGTGACAGGTACGCAGGTACTCTGATGGGCTGTGACAGGTACTCGGGCACTCTGATGGACTGTGACAGGTACTCGGGTACTCTGATGGACTGTGACAGGTACTCAGGTACTCTGATGGACTGACAGGTACTCTGATGGACTGTGAGTAACAGGTACTATGAGGGGTGGTGACAGGTCCTCTTTATTGGGGGAGCAATCAGTGTGATTGGTATACACTGTAAGCGGTAACGAGATTTTACTGCAATCTCCTCCTCACACACATGATCGGTGTGTGAGGAGGAGAACCCGGTAACATCTCGTTACCGCGGTTTGTTTACATTTTAGTGATCGGCTGTGAAACGATTACAGCCGATCACGTGGGTAAACAGCCGGCCAATGGCTGTTTACGAGCGTCAGTGACGAGAATTGATCCCGGGAACACGCCGCCACCGACGTGCACGCGCAGCGCGCTCATGATCGTGCGCACGCGCCATGCACAGTGGGGGTGTGACCATCTGTGATCGGCCGTGACTTCATCACGGCCAGTCACGTGGTAAACAGCCATATCCAATGGCTGTTCACCCCCTTGGTGGCGAGCGGTGTCTCCGTGACACGCCGCCACCGAAGAAACAGGGATGCGCACGCACGATCGCGCGCATTCCCTGTTTAAACAGGAGGACGTCATATGACGCCCTCCTGCCACAATAAGTGCGCAGCCTGGCCATCATTTGGGCCATCGGGAACTAGTTAAAGCACACTGCTCATATTTAGAATGTTATTTGGAAAAATACACAAATACAAAAAATAGAACAACTCAAGTAAAATGAAAAATATGCTTGGTATGCCCAACGTGTTATCTTGTACTATAGATAGCAGCTATTTATATACTGTATACTGCCTAGATGCTATTTCTCTTATCTGTGATCTGTTTTGCATTGTTACAGTTACAGATATTGTTGTTATATGCATACTTACCTTCTATACTGGCATAGAATTAGAATGATTATGAAAGAGGCTAATATCTTTGCTGAACAAAGAAAATCGTGTCAGCAGTATTTCACTCACACAGCCTTATTATGATTACTCTTCGCCACTTTTTTTTCTCTCATTTTGAAAAATAAAGTACAGAATAAATGATACCTCTGGAAAGAAGAATTTAAATACATTACCTCTGAGCATGACCATGCCCCTGAGCACTGTTTTAGTGCACACAAATGGCCTACCGAAAAATCTGCAGAAATTTAAACTTCTGGGAATGTCAATTTAGCGTTTAGTGGTTTTGCCCACTAACCCATAAGCCATTACTGTGTCCTGCATCGTTTTAATTCTCTGCATCTGAGTGGTGCTCAGCAGTGAGATCAGCAGGGGGGATTTTTAGTAATTTAATAAATAAGTCTACTGAAAACTGGTATTTTCTGGTATTTTATTTTTTGGTAGATGTTGAAGCATTCAAACTCCTGACAGTTTCTTATATTTGAAGTCTTCTGCTGATGATATTTCTGTGCTTGAGCTACTGGGACTGTACACAGGCATAGCCCATTATGGAAGGGGTCCCATGATCTACAGTGCCTTGCAAAAGTATTCACCCCCTTGGCCTTTTACCTATTTTGTTACATTACAGCTTTTAGTTCAATGTTTTTTTTAATCTGAATTATATGTGATGGATCAGAACACAATAGTCTAAGTTGGTGAAGTAAAATTAGAAAAATATATACATAAAACTATTTTTCAGAAATAGAAAAATGATAATTGGCATGTGCATGTATTCTCCCCCTTTGTTATGAAGCCCGTAAAAAGCTCTGGTGCAACCAATTACTTTCAGAAGTCACATAATTAGTGAAATGATGTCCACTTGTGTGCAATATAATTGTCACATGATCTGTCATTACATATACACACCTTTTGGAAAGGCCTCAGAGGCTGCAACACCTAAGCAAGAGGCGCCACTAACCAAACACTGCCATGAAGACTAAGCCCTTGTACACGCGGTCGGAGAATCCGTCGGAATGTGTCCTATCGGACCGCATCGTCGGATAATCCGACTGTGTGTGGTATGCATCGGACTGATTCTGTCTGAATATCCGTCGGACCCAATTTTCCAACATGTTGGAAATATTTCCCGACCAACTGGTTTGATCGGACATACTCCGATCATGTGTAGAGAATTTTGATCGGACCAAGTGCCACGCATGCTCAGATCAAATTCCTACATCAAAGCTATTGGCTACTAGCCTGAATGTAGTCCCATCGTAACGAAATTACGTCATCATGTTCTGAATGATCAGATTTTTCGACAACTTAGTCCGACCGTGTGTATGCAACAGTTTCGGACACAATCCGTCGGACTAAATCCGACGGACAAAATTTGACGGATTTGGTTGGCAGAATCTCCGACCGTGTGTACAGGGGCTTAGGAACTCTCCAAACAAGTGACAATGTTGCTGAGAAGTACAAGTCAGAGTTAAGTTATAAAAAAATCCAAATCTTTGATGATCTCTAGGAGCACCATCAAATCTATCATAACCAAATGGAAAGAACATGGCACAACAGCAAACCAGCCAAGAGACGGCCACACACCAAAACTCATGGACTGAGCAAGGAGGGCATTACAAAGCCATTACTCTAAGCAAAGAACAAAATGGTAAATTTTGAGTTTGCGAAAAGGAATGTGGGAGACTCACAAAATTTATGGAGGAAGGTGCTCTGGTCTGATGATGCGAACTCAACATATCACATCACCCAAAGAACACCATCCCCACAGTGAAACATGGTGGTGGCAGCATCATTCTGTGGGGATGTTTTTCAGCAGTGGGGACTGGGAAACTGGTCAGAGTTGAGGGAAAGATGGATGGTGCTGAATACAGAGATATTCTTAAGCAAAGCCTGTACCACTCTGTGTGTGAATTGAGGCTAGGTTGGAGGTTCACCTTCCAGCAGGACAATGACCCCAAACACACTGCTAAAGCAACACTTGAGTGGTTTAAGGGGAAACATGTAAATGTGTTGGAATGGCCTAGTCAAAGCCCAGACCTCAATCCAATAGAAAATCTGTGGTCAGACTTAAAGATTGCTGTTCACAAGCACAAACCATCCGACTTGAAGGAGCTGGAGCAGTTGTGCAAGGAGGAATGGGCAAAAATCCCAGTGGTAAGGTGTGGCAAGCTCATAGAGACTTATCCAAAGCCACTTGGAGCTGTGATAGCCACAAAATTGTGGGCATGTTCTGTAAATTAAATGATGCAAATCCCCAAACAATCCATGTTACTTCCATCTTGTGAGGCAACAAAACACGAAAAATGCCAAGGGAGTGAATACTTTTGCAAGGCACTGTATGTTTGATTTTTTTTTTCTTATTTTTATTATGGAGCTTGAAAAAGGAGTGCCTAAAACATACAAACATTGGTCAGAACACACACAGCTTCCAGGTGGACAGGATCAGAGCTGGTATTGATCTCACTGTTAAAGTGTAAGAAGTAGTGATGGACGAACTTCCGACGGGACGTTTCGCGAACGCGGACCGAGAACGCGTCCGATAGTTCGCGAACCGTAACGTTCACGGCGGGCCCCATTGATTTCAATGGGAGGCAAACTTTGCAAACCTACAGGTCAAATTTGCAGCCACAAAATAATTACTAGCTGTGCAAACATAGTCCCACCACATGGCCAATGACATAACACATGTATGAGGTGAATCTGGGATCGACAACTACAAGCATCCTTTTTTTATATGTGAAATTGTTGTGACAATTCAGGACTGTGGAGCGCATGAAGGCAATGGAGGAGAGGGAAGGTCAGGGTAGGCAAAGAAGAGGGTGCAGGAGATGATCACCAGCAGCGTGACATACAGCAATGACACCTGCACCGTGATAGAGTCATCTGACACCAGCACCGTGATAGAGAGCACTGACATCAGCAGCTTGACATAAAGCACTGACACCAGCACCGTGATATACAGCACTGACACCAGCACCTTGATAGAGAGCACTGACATCAGCAGCGTGACATAAAGCACTGACACCAGCATCGTGATATACAGCACTGACACCAGCACCGTGATATACAGCACTGACAGCAGCACCGTGATATACAGCACTGACAGCAGCACCGTGATAGAGAGCACTGACATCAGCAGCGTGACATACAGCAATGACACCTGCACCGTGATAGAGTGATCTGACACCAGCACCGTGATAGAGGGCACTGGCATCAGCAGCGTGACATAAAGCACTGACACCAGCACCTTGATATACAGCACTGACACCAGCACCGTGATAGAGAGGACTGACATCAACAACGTGACATACAGCAATGACACCTGCACCGTGATAGAGTGATCTGACACCAGCACCGTGATAGAGAGCACTGGCATCAGCAGCATGACATAAAGCACTGACACTAGCACCGTGATATACAGCACTGACACCTGCACCGTAAGCAGCCCCAGGAGGAAGTCAGCATAGCACAGGGATGGTGGGAGCCCCTCATAATGAGCATAGCACAGGGATGGTGGGAGCCTCTCATAATATGCACAGCAGAGGTACAGCCCCAGGAGGAAGTCAGCACAGCACAGGGATGGTGGGAGCCCCTCATAATAAGCAGCCACAGTAGAAATATGACACAGCTCAACCTCTTCAAACAGGAGGGTACAGGCATATAGTACGGTGTGCTTTTTTTGGACAAGGAAGTGAGCCAAATGAAGAAAGAAGGTCTGTGTGCTCGAATAAAAAAATAGTTTATAGACATATACATGGTCTACTGGTCACATGTGTTGAATTCCTCTGAGATCCATGCCTCATTCATTTTTAGAAATGTGAGGTAGTTAACACTGTCGTGAGCTAGGCGAGTACGCTTATCGGTCACGATCCCCCTGCTGCGCTGAACATCCTTTCGGACAGGACACTGGACGAGGGGCAAGCCAACAGTTCGATTGCAAATTGGGCAAGCTCTGGCCAGAGGTCAAGCCTGCCCACCCAGTAGTCCAGGGGTTCATCACTCCTCAGAGCGTCCACATCGGCCGTTAACCCGATGTAGTCGGACACCTGACGGTCTAGGCGTTCCCTGATGCTGGATCTGGATGACACCCGTCGATGAGTGGGCTGAAAGAATGACCTCATATCAGAAGTCACCAACGCATCTTCAAACTGGCCTGTTCTTGCAGGCGCTGTTGGATTGGTACCCGCAACTCCTTCTCTGGGAGTGGGAATTGCTCCTCTACCAACGCACGCAAAAGCAGAATGCAGCATTTCTCGAAGCAAGCCCTGGAAGTGCTCCATTCTGACAGCCCTCTGTGGCGGCGGTAACATTTCCGCCATTTTGTGTTTGTACCGGGGGTCTAAGTACGTTGCCACCCAGTACTGGTCCTTGACCATTATGCTTTTTATACGGGGGTCCCTATTAAAACACTGGACCATGAAGGCCCCCATTTGCACTAAACTGGACGCGGTGTGGTGGCCTGGCTCCTGCTCATCATCCAGGATAATGTCGTCCTCTTCATTCTCCTCTCCCCATCCACGCACAACAACAGGGATCACAGAAAGGTTTAAAGCATGCTCTTCTTGCTCCTCCTCATCCGCCCCGGCACCATCCTCCTCTGACTCCTCTTCAGACTCCTGTTGTTGACTTGTCTCAGATAGAGTAGCCCCCCCGGGAATTCATCCAGCATTGCGACTTCCTCATCTCATCTTTTCTCCACAGCTTGATCAATGACACGACACAATGCACGCTCCATAAAGAAGGCATAAGGTACCATGTCACTGATGGTGCCATGGCTGCGACTGACCAGTTTGGTGATCTCCACAAATGGCCGCAGAAGTCTGCATGCATCGCGCATGAGCAGCCACTGGCGCGGTGAAAAAAAAAACAGCTCCCCAGAACCTGTTCTACCGCAGAGTTCATACAGGTAGACGTTAACTGCACGTTTATGCTGGAGCAGCCTATCAAGCATATAGAAGGTTGAGTTCCATCACTTCGGGCAATCGCAAATAAGACGTCTGACCGGCAGATTGTGTTGCCGCTGAATGTCAGCAAGGCGAGCCATGGCCATGTAAGATCTTCTGAAATGGGCCGAGATTTTCCTTGCCTGCCGCAAGATGTCCTGGACCCCAGGGTATTTGACAACGAATCGCTGCACGACCAAGTTTAAGACGTGTGCCATGCATGGCACATGCGTGATTTTGCCCTGTTTCAATGCGCTAAGCAGATTGGCACCGTTGTCACACACCACTTTACCAACTGTCAAATTGAGCGGTGTTATCCACTGATCTGCCTGTGAACGCAAAGCAGAAAGGAGTGCCGGGCCAGTGTGGCTCTTGGCTTCCAGGCACAACAGACGCAGCACGGCATGGCAACGTCTCACTTGGCATGTCGAATAGGTTCTGGGCAGCTTGGGCGGCGCAGCGGAAGAGACGCTAGAAGCGGAAAAGGAGGAGTCAGCCGAGGAGGAGAGGGAGGAGGATGGAGTAGGAGGAGGAGGAGAAGAAGAGCCAGGCCTGCATACAATCCGTGGCGGTAAAACCAAATCTACATGGGTGCCACGGGTTACATGCCATCAGAAGGTTCACCCAGTGGGCAGTAAAAGTGATATACCTTCCCTGTCCGTGTTTGCTAGACCACGTGTCTGTGGTCAGATGTATCTTGACACCGACACTGTGTGCCAGAGATACATTCACTTGCCGCTGAACATGGCCATATAGATCTGGGATGCCCTTCTGTGAGAAATACTTCCTTCCTGGGACCTTCCATTGTGGTGTTCCAATGGCCACAAATTTTCGAAAGGCCTCCGAGTCCACCAGTTTATATGGCAGTAGTTGGCGGGCTATCAGTTCTGACAAGCCAGCCGTCAACCGTTGGGAAAGAGGGTTATCCGGCGTCATCATTTTTTTACGCTCGAACATTAGGCCCACGGAAGCCTGCCTTTTTGCAGAAAAACGTGAGCTTGACGTGATGGAAGGTGGAGTGGAGGACAATTGTGAGGAGAGAGGAGAAGGAGAAGTAGAGGACGAGGCTGGACGGTGAGAGCCTGGAGTGTGGCTTTGTGTGTTCCGCTGCTCCCACTGGGCTCGGTGATGGCTGCTCATGTGCCTTCTTAAGGCGGTCGTCCCTAGGTGAGTGTTGGGCTTACCGCGACTAATGCGTTGACTGCAAAGATTGCAGATGGCAACGCTATTGTCAGCAGCGGACACGTTAAAAAAAGCCCACACTGCGGAGCCATGTGCCGGCGTCCTGGGAGTGCCAGATATGACCATACACGGTCGGTGACTCGCTCCTGATACATTAGCAGTCTGCTTTGTACCTCCTGTGCAATGTAAGTTATTCCTGCTTCTCCTCCCTATCTGCTGGTCCATATCTCCCTCTGAACTCCCCTCCTCTTCCTCTCTTGTGGGCACCCACGTGACATCACTAGACACGTCATCATCAACGTCACCTTCTCCACCGCTATAAGTAGAGATCCCGGAGTAGGCAGCAACACCGAGGACCAACCTCCTCCTTGGGCTGATCTGGGTACTGTCGTCAGACTGCTGAGTGGCGGTTCTTGCTACCTCCTCTTCCTGATCCAATGCCAAGAGTGGCTGCGCATCAGAAATATCTTGATATGGATCTGAAAATAATTCCTGTGACTCAAGCGGAAGGTATGTGGTGGTGGTGGTGGTGTTGTTGTATGTAGTGTCTTTGGGGGTGCACATAGCAGAGAGTGAAGAAGAGGGTGCAGATCAAGAGGATGAGGAGGGTGCAGAAGAGTAAGGCTGAGTGAGCCACTCAACCAAGTCTGGTGCGTCCTTTAAAGTAATTGAACGCACCTTCTGCAACTTCCCACTTTGGCTCAAGCCTGTTGCTCCTGCCCTACCCCTACCACCCCTGCGGAAGCGCCTGCCTCTTCCTCTGCCTGTAATTTTTTAAATCCTAACCCTGTGACAAAACTCTCAGTCCCTATACTGATAAGGGACTGCTGCAGTATAGGGCAGCAGTCATCAGTATTGCACCTCAACCCTATATATTGTGGACCTATACCAGTCCTTAAGGAATAGCAGACTGTACCTCACTCAACCCTATGTACTGTAGTACCCTATACCTTACCAGTCCTTATAAGGACCTTTGTGGAACTAGTAGGTTGTGAATGATTAGCAGACTGTACCTCAGTCCCTATACTGATAAAGGACTGCTGCAGAATAGGGCAGCAGTCAGCAGTAGTGCACGTCAACCCTATATATTGTGGACCTATACCAGTCCTTAAGGAATAGCAGACTGTACCTCACTCAACCCTATGTACTGTAGTACCCTATACCTTACCAGTCCTTATAAGGACCTTTGTGGAACTAGTAGATTGTGAATGATTAGCAGACTGTACCTCAGTCCCTATACTCATAAAGGACTACTGCAGCAGAAGGGCAGCAGTCAGCAGTAGTGCACGTCAACCCTATATATTGTGCACCTATACCAGTCCTTAAGGAATAGCAGACTGTACATCACTCAACCCTATGTACTGTAGTACCCTATACCTTACCAGTCCTTATAAGGACCTTTGTGGAACTAGTAGGCTGTGAATGATTAGCAGACTGTACCTCAGTCCCTATACTCATAAAGGACTACTGCAGCAGAAGGGCAGGAGTCAAGTATAATATTCTTTCTATATTTGGAAGAAAGAATATTATACGTGTACAAGCCTATTACCATACCAGTCCTGAAAAGAAACTTTGTGGACCTAATAGTAACAGCTACTGATTAAACTGACTGTCCCTCACTGCCACACAAAGCTTCCTGCCTGTCCCTATTAAAACTGACAAAACACAGGCTGCTGGAACAATAACTTGAATAGCACTCAAAACTATATCCTGTACTACTTTACCATACCAGTCCTTAAAAGGACTTTTGTGGACCTAATAGTAACAGCTAATGATTAAACTGACTGTCCCTGCTGCACACAGCGTCCTGTCCCTCTCTCTACACTGACAAAAGACAGGCTGCTGCAACAATCACTAGCACAGCAGTGCCTCAAACCTATATCCTGAACTACACCTAACACCTATACCATGATACCAGTCCTTAAAAGAACTTTTGTGGACCTAATAGCTAGCGATTTGGGTCACTGCAGTCTCTCCCTGCTCCACACAGCAACCTCTCCCTATAGTGACAGAAGAAAGAATGTAAAATGGCTGCCGGATCGGGTCTATTTATAAGTTAGGGGGAATGTCCAAGTGTCCATGTGCTGTAATGTCTCAATTGGCTGTCCTGTACCCCATGATGGATGTGTCATCATAGGTCAAAGTTCTTGTACACAGTAAACACCGAAGTCCGCCGGGCGAACGGCGGCAATAGTCCGCCGATCGGGCGGATCGTGAACAGCCGAAATTCGCTGTGAAACGACCGCCGGGCGAACCGTTCGGCCATCCCTAGTAAGAATAGCTGACTTTGCCTACTAGATTACACATAAGCTAAAATATCACGTTTGGGTGGACTAACCCTCTAAAAGACCATTGCCATGAAAAATATTATATTCTGGCAACCCTGGAACTGCTACCTTCAAAATCAATTGGAAGCAGAGCATGAGCATGCTCATATTCTTATGATTTGCTTTGTGAATTAAGTGCCAGCTGTTGCCTTAAAGCAGAAATCTCCAAGCTTTTGAAACTAGAGTCACATTGTATATTTTACAGATATTCACGGGTCGAAAAAAAATCTTAGTTTTTGACCCTTGCCTTAAAGTGGTTGTAATACCCAGTGTAGTGACTGGCCTTAGGTGATACAAAACAATGAAATAAGTCCTCCTACATAATTTGTACCTGTTTATCTGCAGTCTGCTTGCCTCTATATCCGTTAAAGTGCTCAATATTTAAAGCTTGTCTGAGAATTTAGGAAAAAGGAGTAAGAGAGCGGAAGTCACACTCTGCAGAGCTCAGTGATGAGAGGTCTGGGAGCAGGTTGGAGGGAAGAGATAAACCCCCTTTCACACAATGCACAGGAACATAGCCGAGGCTGTCAATAAGCTGGAGATCCCTCACGTGTTACAATTTTTCTCTTGGTGTCAGGAAAACTTGTCAGAAGTAATTCATGCTGATAGCAGAGATATGAAGCAGCAGACAAAAATGGCACTTATGCCACGTACACATGACTTGACTTTCCAGCAGACTAGGTCAGACGAAATCAGTCAGTCCATCCGATCGTGTGTGGGCTAATCCGATTGTTTTTCATTAAAAAAAATCAGACGAACCTAGAAATAGAACATGTTTCAAATCTGTCTGATCATAAAAACTGTTCATCTGTATGCTGGTCCGACAGATCAAATACAACACAAGGGAAGTATTGGCTACTGAACTTCCTTTTTTAGTCCCATCTTACATAGTTAGTAAGGTTGAATAAAGACACCAGTCCATCCTGAGTGAGTGTCTACAACTATCCATATCCCTGTACATGGTACACTCACATCAGTCCCTACCCTCAAGGAGCCCACAATCCAAGGTACCCATTCATATACTAGGGCCAATTTTTGGACAGAAGCCAATTAACATTCCTGCATGTCTTTGGAGTGTGGGGGGAAACCATAGTACCTGGAGGAAACCCACACAGGGAGAACATACAAACTCCAGGCAAGTAGTGTCATGGTTGGGATTTGAACCAGCGACCATTCTTACTGCTAGGTGAGAGTGCTAAACACTACACCACTGTCCCACCCAAATGTCATCACATTCAAAATGAAAGGACTTTCGAATGGCCTTAGTCCGTTCATGTGGGGGCAAGTCCGTTTGTTCGGAAAGTCCATCTGAACTCCGCTGAAAGTTCGTCCGGAAAACCGCCGGACCTAGTCTGCCGGAAAGTCCAGTCGTGTGTATGCGGCATTAGTGCTCTTAATTGAGACAAGTAAAACTATAGAGGGATATGCTTCGTTCATATTTTATATCTAAGGTGTACAACTACTTTAAAGTATAATTAAATCAGAGACAAAAACTTCTTGGCTAGGCTTTGTTTTAAAAGCAACTTTTTTCATTTTTTTGTGTGTAAAAACTGTTTTAAACTTTCCTTCTAATTGCAAGTTTTCATTTTTTTGGTGTACAAACAAACTTATTTAGCCTGCAGCGGACACCATGTTTACCTTTCTCTCTATCTTTGTGTATTCATCGTACATAGAGAAAGAGATACTCTTTTTTAAGTATCATTGCATTGTATTGCAATATTTAAAACCTTTTTTTTTTTTTTTTAACTCTTGTGTAAAATAGTCAAAATGCATTTTAAAACTTTTTAGTGATTTGTAACCTTGTAGAAAAATAACATGAACAGGGTATTATTAAAACAGAATGCCAAATTAAAACAAAGCTTCGCCCAAAATGGGAAGCTCCACGCTAACACTTCTGGCTCAGTTTGCCGCTGCAAACGAGGCTGAAGACGGCCTAGGCCAGTGATGGCGAACCTTGGCACCCCAGATGTTTTGGAACTGCATTTCCCATGATGCTTTGGCACTCTGCAGCATAGTGGAGCATCATGGGAAATGTAGTTCCAAAACATCTCGGGTGCCAAGGTTAGCCATCACTGGCCTAGGCTATAAGAACAATGCCAAGACCCTGAAACTGAGCTGTAGCTCGGTGGCCAAGACCATACAGTGGTTTAACAGGACAGGTTCCACGCAGAAGGTGCTCAGCGTCATATCCTGAGGTTCAGATGGTGTCAAGTGTGTGTGGCGGCAACCAGGTGAGGAGTACAAAGACAAGTGTGTCTTGCCTACAGGAAGGCATGATGGTTGGAGTGTCATGGTCTGAGGCTGCATGAGTGCTGCCGGCACTGGGGAGCTACAGTTCACTGAGGGAGCCATAAATGCCAACATGTACTGTGACATACTGAAGCAGAGCATGATCCCCTCCCTTCAGAGACTGCGCCGTGGGGCAGTATTTCAACATGATAGTGACTCCAAGACGACCACTGCCTTGCTAAAGAAGCTGAGGGTAAAGGTGATGGACTGGCCAAGCATGTCTCCAGACCTAAACCCTATTGAGCATCTGGGACATCTTCAAATGGAAGGAGGAGGAGCGCAAGGTCCACCAGCTTCGTCATGTTCTCATGGAGGATTGGAAGAGGACACCAGTGGCAAACCTGTGATGCCCAAGAGGGTTAAGGCAGTGCTGGAAAATAATGGTGGCCACACAATATATTGACACTTTGAGCCTAATTTGGACATTTTCACTTAGGGGTGTACTTGCTTTTGTTGCCAGCGGTTTAAACATTAATGGTTTTGTTTTGAGTTATTTTGAGGAGACAGCAAATTTACACTGTTATACAAGCCGTACACTCACCACTTTACATTGTAGAAAAGTGCAATTTCTTCATTGTTGTCACATGAAAAGATGTAATAAAATATTTACAAAAATGTGAGGGGTGTATTCACTTATGTGAGATACTGTATATATATATATATATATATATATATATATATATATATATATATATATATATATATATAATACCTACTCCTTTTTTAACAAATAAAATGCAACATTTATTGTAAAGTGACAGTTTTACACTCCTCAGTGCCCATCAGATGCAGCCTTATCAGTGCCCATCAAATGTAGCCTTACTAGTGCCCAACAATACAGCCTTATCAGTGCCCAGCAATGCAGTCTTACCAGTGGCCAGGAAATGCAGCCTCACCAGCGGCCAGCAAATGCAGCCTCACCAGCGCCCAGCAAATGCAGCCTCATCAGTGTCCATAAATGCAGCCTCACCAGCGCCCAGCAAATCTAGCCTCACCAGTGACCAGCAAATGCAGCCTCATCAGGACTCATAAATGCAGCCTCATCTGTGCCCATCAATGCAGCCTTAACAGTTCCTAGCAATGCAGCCTGATCAGTGCCCAGCAATGCAGCCTGATCAGTGCCCAGCAGCACCGCCTTACTGTAATGCTTCAGGCAGTGTGCTAGAAGTGATTGTAGTGGATCACAGCTTCGTTTACATGCATGCTAGGTTGCTAATTGATTACACCATATGGGCAAGTATAAGGTAAAGGAACAAAGGTGTATCGTGAGATTTGATTGGTTTTTATTTAGAGAGGTTATATACAGCCATAACGTAGGTAACAGGAGAGACTGTTAGGTAGAAGCAGTTCAGAGGTACAAAGTTTATATGGTACAGGTACACTTGCAGTGAGTAGTACAGGAACGCCAAGGACTTGAGACCATGTTACATTAAATGTTGTGCCCAGTGTATGTGTTTTTAAAAAAATGTGTTGCTGTATACCATATTTCATTGCGCAGCTCAAGTGACTGCCTGCTGTTCTCCTTCTCTCCTCCCCTCCTTCCGGTCTATTGGCAGTGGGGGGATTCTCAGCTCCTTTTGCTGTAGTTGTCAGATTAGCGCTATGAAATAAGGTATAAAGCAGCAAATTGTTTTAAAAAACACATACACTGGGCATATCATTTAATGTAACACAGTGGATTGTAGCAATATCACACAGTGGCTTTACAACCACTTTAAGGATATGTTTTGGTTCTTGTATTATATTAGTAAAATTCATATAATACTATTTAAAGTGTATGTCAGGGTAAGGTTAATAAATAAATAAATAAAAATAATTATATAGTATACATACACACACACACACAGTACATCTTAGCACTATATGCACAGCAACAAAACATGTTTTAAGAGACCCTGCAAATACAGAAAGAACATACTGATCTGCCTAAAGCAGCCCAGAAATGGATCAGTTTTTTTATGTTCAACCAGTGGGTTGAATGATAAAACTGACCCGATTCCCTCATCAACACATTCGATGTGGATGAGGGAATGAGGGAATCCTCATTTTTGCAACATTGTATTATGACGGCGGGGAGACTTCAACTATAGCCTTCAGTACTGATTGAGCAGGGAAAATCTGACAAGGTGGGTTGTACAGAAGTCATTTGGTAAATTGATTTCTGTTCCACCAAGGTGCCCATGCAGGCATGCATGGATTGAAATTCAGCCGGTCCCTGCTAAACTGGCTGAATTTCGATCCATGTATGGCTTAGGTCTCCTCCTAAATCCTTTTGTGGGCTCCCAACCTAAAGCATTTTTGTGGACTGATTGCTATCAGCCCTGTCAAGCTTTCTTTAACTAATCTGCTCATCATTCTGTAGTCCAAAGGTAACAATCAGGCTCCATGCACACTGGGCTTAAAAAACTGTTTCTTTGGCAGAAGAAAAACCCTCATATAGAGTGTTTTTATATACATGTTTAGGTGAGTTTTGCGTTTTTTTCTGCTAGAAAAAATGCAACCAGAAGGTTTTTTTCCTCCCTCTAAACACTGAGCCTAAAATATGCCTTTAAACGTCCTAATGTGAAAGGACATGTAGAATAACATTGAGCTGCTTCTACAGGCAAAACACAAAATTCCTGTAGAAGAAAGCCTTTTTTAAGCCAGCGTGCAAGGACCCTTAGGAGGACTAATTAAACCCCTTGAGATACCACCAAAAATTTTCACAAGACACGGGACAGCTTTGAATTTCTGACATGATGAACAGGTATTTTTTGCACTTATCAAACAGATTTACCATCGTGCTTTCAATGGTACTTTTAACAGACCAAAACGTAGAAAATATGAAAAGTAATTTGTTAATTGTAATTGTACATCTTAAGAAAAAAATGTGCCGTGAAAATAATTTATCTGGAAAAAAAGAAATAATTCATAAGCATTTCAATGCATGTTAAAAACTAATTTTGTCTGGCCTTCTTGGTCTTGTAGCAACCGTTCTAAGAACCAATGGCACATAACTCTTGTAGCCATACAACAAGACCATACTCTGGAAGCTATTATAATCTCTCACTTACAACCCATGAAATGCTCAATTTGTGCCGAGCTTCAGATCTGTCAGTAGTTTCCTCCTGAGATGTCAGAAATCATGAAGAGGGGATTTAGTGTCAGCTCTGAAAAAAATCATGCCCCATGGGCATACCCCTCCCAGAACTTACTGCTAGTCAATTATCCCTCCTCTGAAATGCACATTCTTCTTATTTAGATGTTTTCTTAGCAACATGGTATGGGGTTACGTTCTAATCAGTTCTTAATACACCGATTAACTACTATTCCCAAAGGTCCTGTGTAGTCCATATTACAAAAATAAAAGTTTTCAATCCCAAAAGTATACAAATGAAAGTTAAAAAAAATCTGAAATAATCAACTTCTTCAAAATGTTTAAAAAAGTTTCAAATGAACTATTACCTTTACCAAATCTTTCTACGTGCAATGTACAGTATTTGCAATTTTTATTAGTAGTCCTGTAAATCTTTGTTGATACCTAACACCAAACTGCTCAAAATGAACCTCTCCCCAAGTCAACATTAACCTTTCTCCTTCTGGACAAAAACGTTGGCGCTGCCATTCAATAGACAATGCCAGCGTTTCAGTGGCCAGTAACAGACAAGGCCAGGTGTAAAGTGGCTCAAGACTCTTTGCCTTCATGCATTCTATGCATGAATGTAAAAAAAACCTTTTCTGTGTAGCAGCCCCCCAATACTTACCTGAACTCCATCACGACCCAGCATTGTCCAAAAGAGCCTCGGCTCTCCGGGGACTCGCCCTCTACATTGACTGAGACAGCAACGGGAGCTGTCAATCACAGCCAATGAAGAGAGAGGGGGCAGGTCATAGCCATGGCTCTGCATTTGAATGGACATGCATGAGGTGACCCCATAGAAAGCAGCTTGCTCCAAGGGCACTTGGCAGGAGGGAGGGGCCAAAAGTGTCATCAAGGATCCGGCTGCTCTGTGCAAAACAATTGCACAGAGCAGGTAAGTATAACGTGTTTGTTACTTTTTTTTTATTGCCTTTATAATAACTTTAAACCCAGGAGGTAACTCAGCTGTTGGACGATATCATGAATGATAGTTGAAGACCTATGTAAAGTGCAGGTATTTCCTTTACTGTATTGTTGGGCATGTTTTTATTAGGGCTTGGCAGGTTCTCTCCGAAAGAAAAACAGTTTTCAGCAGTTTATTACATGGCATACCACTTCCCTTCTGTGTATGTGACTTATTCCTTTATCTGGATAAACCACCTATCACCATTTGACTATATTGGTCTGTTTCTCTATTTAATTGATTAAATTTTTTATAGTAAATATAATGCAAAAAGTTAATTGTTGCACATCATATTTACAAACAATATTTTTTTTGCATCTACCTCGAAGCAACACTTTATGCAGATCTGTCTGTATAACCATTTGTAGAAGAATAATGCAAGATTGATTTATATCTGTTTATTTGCATCTGTTTATTATAGAGGTGAAGGGTAAGGTTATACATTAGTGCACCAGTGCAGTTGTGTTTCAGCATCAGCCTATGCTATTAATTATCTTAAAGTGGTTTGGTACCTAAAAATGAAAGTTCATGTTATTAAAATCAACAGTTAGCATACTTACCTAAACAAACCCTGAAAAAAAAAAATATTATTTACTTACCTTTTATTTCTGATGTTTCAGCTGACTTCCGGGTTCTCCTCCCGTGGGAGTAGGGGTGGCTATCGTCCTCGCAATGGTCCCTGGGAAATTTCCCAAGAATCCATGGGGGACATTGAAATTGCGAAATCTCGCGAGATTTCGTTCGGACGCGAGTCACATGACGAGGGCGTGTACGAATTTGCCATTTTTAAAGTGGGCAGGCAGCTGTATCTGCCATTACACACGAGGTAGCAAGCAAACAAGTGATTGCTTCTGTGGGTTCGTTTTCATTCATTCTTTGTTCTCTGTGCTGTGTGGTTTTCGTTGCCTTGACAACGGGGCGGGAACTTCCTGGAGTTTTTCTTTCCTTGTCACTGCTCTCACTGAGCATGTGCAAGATGGAGCGGAGCATGCTGGGAGCCAGACGTCATCATATACCAGGAAGTAAATGCCTGTGGGCTTCAGACGCCCACAGTTAAAATGGAAAATGCCAGAGTAGGTTTTTATAAGTCATCCTGAAGAAAAGATTCGTCGCGCCGGGGGTCAAATAAACGCCGGACGTGGATGCCAATCGAAGCTAGCACTCACCCACCAGTGAGACAGGTAAGAAAAAAATAAAAAAAGAGCGGAATCCCACTTTAAGCCTTAGAGGTTCCACGTGTTTTAGATAAACACAGTATCTAGTGTTTATTTTTTTAATTACCGGTAAATGATGACCATCACAAAATTACTCCAAAAGCAAGTTACTAAACACTTAACCATTGAACAGTAATGTTTGCCAGTACTCAGTTGTCTTCAGTATGTACTGCTTGTTGAACCTCAGGCAAGTGTAGCTGTCATGATCTAGATGGTGAGAGGGAACAGAAAAAGCAGATTATCAATTGACGGGCTCAAGTTATACAACAAACAAAGACAGAAAATCACCAGGTTCAACAAAAAATGAAACAGAGCCAGATATAGTATAAGCATAAGTAAGTAGTAAAAAATAAACAAGTTGTATGAAAAATACAGAAGTTAGAGTACACGTTAAGAATAAAGGTAAATGGTTTCAAAATACTGCTTTGAATGGAGAGGAAAGAAAAGGGGATAAACTAATAGGGGTCATTAACACTTGTGCTTGACTGTGAAAAGCAATCCAAAGTTAATTACTTTTTTTTTTTTTTAACCATTACATTTTTATTTTATTTTTAAGAACAAAGGTACAAGCACAGACAGGGGTCACAGGAAGTGATGGTACAGTACGTATTTGAAAAAACGAAAACAATTGACAGTATACAACTAACAGGGTTGTTTTGAGCTCCAGTAGTGTTATTTAGACATTTTAGTTCTCTGTCCAGATACTCCATTGTTTGTTGAGGGATTCAGACTTTATTGAGTTTATAGCCATTACTTTTTCATATGTGTAATTTTGGTGGGTCAGGCTTAGAACAGCAGAGAGGTTTGGAGCTTGGGGTGATTTCCAATGTCTAAGGATAATAGAGTATGCAGCTAAAAGGATGTGGGTGACCATTAGTCTAAATCTGCTTGGGTATTTGTCTATGCCAAGACTAAGTACGGCCATAGCAGGGCAGGTAGGTGTTAATATCCCTATACACTTGTAGATCAGTTGGAAAATCTGCCGCAGAAGCTGGTGACAGTGGAGCACTCCCAAAGGTTGTGTAATAAGTTACCCACTTGTCCACAGTCCCACCAGCACAGGGGGGAGTGGGAACTAAAGAATTCTACCAGCATAAATGGGAAGTAATACCACCTGATGGTAATTTTTAGAGTTGGTGTATGGCCAGAGTCGGGGGTGGGTGTGCAGTAAGAAAGTGTGATATACGAGCACACGTAAACAATACTTTGTGTGGGAACTTAAATTCCTCTACTAGTTCATTTATAGATTTAGGTATACCCTGGGATAAGAAGTCAGTGACTTCACAGATGCCACATTGTAGTCTTATGTTAAGCATCGGTATCATGGCTTCCAGGATGTTGGCAGGGAAAGACACATTTGGTGTTGGGTCATGTCTGCTGTTTGCTGAAGTGTCTCCAGGCAATCAGAGAGGCCTGAGTTGTCAGAGGAAGGGAACTAAGTTCCAAAGGTTTCCACATGTTGCTTAGGAGTAGTCTGAGTAGCCTGAGGTCTGCTATAGTTGTTAGGGCTGTTTCTATTTCTACCCACAGTGGAGTTTCCTCTGCTGGGAACCAATGTTTTTTTGGTCTATCTGAGCCTCCTCGTTCTTCTGCATTTAAGGAGACAAGGTTGTGCACAGCTAGCTCTTTTCCCTTTTGGCTCGACGGGGATGCTAGATGTTGCCTTGTGACAGGGATAGGAAGGGCCCTGAATAGATATTGGTGTTGGGGTAATATAGTAATTTTAAAGGCCGCTAGTCTACCATACCATGATAGCTTGTGATTGTGATAAGCGTTGAAGTTCAGTGATGATTTTGGCAGTCAGAGGTTTAAAGTTAGTGGCAGCTAGGCTAGCTGTGTCAACTGTAAGAGGGATTCCTAAGTATTGTATCCCCTCCCTGTTCCATGTGAATATGAGCTGTTTCTAGTTTTGGAGTTTACTCCTAGGACTAGGATCAGGGACTTTGTAGCATTTATTTTGTATTATGATATATTGCTAAACTGGGTTAGAATTTGGTATGCATGGGGGAGGGAGTTATCTGGCTTGATCAGGAAGAGAATAATGTAATTGGCAAACAAATTGATTTTGTGTGAGCTAGCTCGAAGCTCAAACCCATTATGGAAGGGTGGGAGTGAACTGTTTTGGTCAGGGATTCAATCGTTGAATTAAATAGCATAGGGGAGAGTGGTAACCCCTGTCGAGTTCCATTATATATACGGAATTGTTTGGATAAAAGACCATAGGTGTATACCTGTGCATAAAGAGTAGAAAATAGTGCAAGTATAGCAGCGGAAATTGTGCCTTGGAAGCCAAACTCAGTCAGTACCATTGGCATGTGTTGCCAGTGAACCCTGTTGAATGCCTTCTCTGAGTCGATTGACAACAGCAGGGAAGGCGTTTGGGTTTTTTCTGCATATTGGATGACATTTAGGATCCTTCTGTTAGCATCTGAGGTCTACCTGCCAGAGACGAACCCCATCTGGTCCCTCTTAATCAGAGTAGGGATAATATTCATCAGGTGCTTGGCCAGAATCTTTCAAAAACCTTAATATCTGATTTTATTAAAGATATGGGGCAATATGGGAAATTAGCAGGTGTAATAGGACCCTTCCAAATTTTAGGGAGGGTGATTACATAGGCTTTCAGCATCTCCAGGTTGAAATATGATGTTTGGGAGGCTTTATTGAAAACGGCAGTCATGTGTGGAGTGAGAATGGTTTTGAATAACATAGTATTCATTGGGCAGGCCACCTAGACCTGGGGATTTTCCATTAGGGCAAATTTGTATAGTTTTGGACACCTCTAGAGGTGTAATTGGGGTGTTCAGAAGCTGGAGTTGTTCATCAGACAATTTAGGAAGGTGCAATTTTGCCAGGAATTGTTGAATATCTGCATAGGAGGGCTGGGGAGTAGCAGAGTATGTTTTTAAATTATACAATGCACCGTAATAGTTAGCAAATTCATATGCTATCTCTTGTGGATTTGTTATCTTGTGGTTTAGGGTTGGATGAACGAGATGGCAGATTCTCGAGCTGGCTTGTGAGGTTTTTATTCTATTAGCAATGATTTTTCCTGCCTTGTTTACTTGTAAGTTTAATTTGAGTCTTCTAAGACATTTATCGTATTGGTCGGCCAGCAAGGATCTTAGATCACCTCTGAATTTACAGAGGGAGTCTGAAATTTCTTGGGTATGGTGCCCTTTATTTTGTGTCTCCAGATTGTGGATCTCTAAAAGTAGGCTAGAAAGTTTGATGTTATATTGTTTTTTGGCTCTTGCTCCCTGTTGGATACATATACCTCTTATGAAGGCCTTATGGGCATTCCAGAGTATCCATGGGTCCTCACCTGATCTGGATCAGGGTAGGTAAAGCATCTATGGGGTCGGCGGCAGATGGATAGGATGAGGGCCCAGTGTGGGAGGCCTGCCCTGCACTCACCTAAATGGCAGGGTCTTGTGGTGCCTTCTGTGGGGAGTCCCAGCATGGCTTAGACTTTGCAGGGGCAGGGCTCCTGGTGGAGGGAGTGGAGGTGCCAGGTGATCCCCTGCTGCTCAGAGTGTCTATCATTTGTCCTTATGGAGCCAAATTGGGATCGGTTTGCGTGACCATGGCAGCGCCATGGAGCTGTTGGGGAGCTGGACTGCCGCCATTTTGTCATGGGCCGGGTGACTGAGGGAGAAATAACCCCTCCAGATTGCAGGGTTACAGTTGCATCTTGCAGAATCTTATCATTGCGGGACGGGTTTGCAGTGCGGAGCAGTGTTGCAGTGTTCTGGGGGTCTGTTGCGGGTGTCGGTGGCCCCAGAAACTGAATTTGTTGTTGGTGGCCCCAGAAACTGAATTAGTCCCCGGTGGCCAAGCGGAGCTGCTCGCTTAAGTGGCCATATTCTGGCTTGGTCACCACACTCCCCCCAAAGTTAATGACGATAGGCATTCAAGAAGCAATATTTCCACCACCTTTTTTTTAAATCAACATTTTCATTGTAAATACTGTACCATAATTGTGAGCCTAGCCCCTTTTTCACTTAAAATAGACCTCCAATTAAAGCCTATTTGGTCTTAAAAATGCTCTGCCCCCCCCCCCCCCCCCCAACATCTATACTAATTAACCTGCGTAAAAAGGATGTATATACTTACCTATTTTCAGCTTGCTTCAGTCTAGGCACGTAATGCTCTGTGTCAGCCATTGGCGATACGGCTGAGAGCAACCGATAACGGCTATGAAAGTTAACCTTTTCAATTTAAGGGATGGCGATAAAAGTACAGATCAACTGCCTATTTTTATTTAACTATCAGTGTAAACTAGGCCTTAAAGTGGAACTAAAAAAGTGATTTATAACAGTGATTAAGTGAGTTATAGGGAAAGCTTAGAAATGATAATTATTTTTAATGAATATACTGCAAAAATGTATCTTTTGATGAATGCCTGTGAGAAGTGGAGTGCTCTTATTACCTCTGCAGCACTGGAAGATGGCAGCTGCTGGGGGGGGGGGGGGGGGGGGCAGCAGAGGTTGGAAGATTTCAAGGAATAGAGCAGCCATGGAACACTTGTCGTTCATGTATGTGCCTTCCTTGGTGCTGGAAAGCAAAAACACTAAACCTCTTCTTGACCTGATAGTATATTAAATGACATAAAGTCCCTATAAACATGGGATAAAAACAATATACCCCAAAAATAAATGAAAAAAACACAAAATACCCCCACCCATTCCGTAAAAGGAAAGTTTTGAAGTTTTGCAGCAAAAAAAAAAGAAGTTTGCTATGAACAGGCCAGCAGCTTAAAGTGACTACTGACCTTACTAGAAATCAAAATTAAAAAGGTTTGGTTGCCTAATGAGCTAGCAATTATAATTAAAGGACAGTTTCTTCTCGTTCAAAATTTTTTATTTTATGTTAAAATAAATTACATGTACAGAATATAAGACAAATTATGTGATACCAGAAATAAAAAGTAGACATATTTAAGTACGGATGATACAAAGCAAAGAAGAATTTCAAGATATTCTCGTGGGAATGACAATAAATGGCCTTATATATTTTAGAATTTGAAAACATTCTTATAGCTGAGTTTTAAACATTTTAATCCCAAGAAAATATAAATATGTCTAAAATAAAATATATGATTTTAAAGTTTTGACCATAACTTCTAAAGTATGTTTATAGTATTATATAGTAAGGGAAGAACATAAAAGGTATATAGGAGGGGAAGGGGAGGGAATAATGGTCTTCTTGACCTGATAGTATATTAAATGACATAAAGTCCCTATAAACATGGGATAAAAACAATATACCCCAAAAATAAATGAAAAAAACACAAAATACCCCCACCCATTCCGTAAAAGGAAAGTTTTGAAGTTTTGCAGCAAAAAAAAAAGAAGTTTGCTATGAACAGGCCAGCAGCTTAAAGTGACTACTGACCTTACTAGAAATCAAAATTAAAAAGGTTTGGTTGCCTAATGAGCTAGCAATTATAATTAAAGGACAGTTTCTTCTCGTTCAAAATTTTTTATTTTATGTTAAAATAAATTACATGTACAGAATATAAGACAAATTATGTGATACCAGAAATAAAAAGTAGACATATTGAAGTACGGATGATACAAAGCAAAGAAGAATTTCAAGATATTCTCCTGGGAATGACAATAAATGGCCTTATATATTTTAGAATTTGAAAACATTCTTATAGCTGAGTTTTAAACATTTTAATCCCAAGAAAATATAAATATGTCTAAAATAAAATATATGATTTTAAAGTTTTGACCATAACTTCTAAAGTATGTTTATAGTATTATATAGTAAGGGAAGAACATAAAAGGTATATAGGAGGGGAAGGGGAGGGAATAATTCTCCGGAGGAGGTTTTATATATCATCTAATGTTGTAATTCTATAAAAAATCTTATTCACCATAACAATAAAACTCGGTTGTCAATATTATCTGACGTATAATATTTAATCCAGGGTTTCCATATGATATCAAACTTTGTCATCTGGTTTTTATCTATAGCGTCCATTTTAGCATGGATGAAAGATTGATTCATTCTACGTTTGGTTTCTGCAATATTCACCACATCTGTTTTCCACGCATTGGCTATAGTCTGCTTTGCGGCTATCAGGAGTGTAAGAACTAATTTGAATTGTTTCTGATTCAGAAAGGCTGGTTTTAAATTAAGGAGAGCTATAATTGGGTCTGGAAAAATTGGACGATCAAAAAATTTTGTAATTATCAGAAAGATCTTTTTCCAAAATGATTGTACAATTGAGCAATGCCACCAAGTATGTATATAGGTACCTTTTTCTGGACAGCCACGAAAGCAGAGGCCAGTGTTGTCTGTTGAGAAAAAAGGACAGTTTCTTAAAAGCGGAAGTAGACCCATCCATAAAACAGTTTAATTTCTAGCATGTGCAGGAAATGTAACACTCCCATTGATTATGCTCTCAACCAAACTGTCAAACCATCCAATGGCTGGTGTCATAACTGATCACATGTGCAGCATCGTGATGGCAGTTGTGGATTAAGCAGAGGCAAAGAGCAGCTTCCTGGGCTGAAACAATAGGGGGGTTTACTTACACTTTAACCAACAATACTCTCTCTCTTCCTCTCTATCTATCTATCATATATATATATAATTTATTTATATTACTTATATATGTAAATATATACAGTATTTAGGTATATCTCAAGAGACAGGACACTCCTCAATGACGCTCGAGTCTGGGTTCACACTTGATGCAGTGTGAATCTGCTAGTTTGCAACCCATCCATGCAAACCGATTGCGGGGTATATGTTAACTCAAGGACAACCCACAATCGGTTTTCAAAACGTAGAATCATTTGCAGAATCGGATTGCATGGGTGTGAACTAGGGTTGCCACATCATCCCTTTAGTCCAGGACACATATGAATTACACAGGTTCTGAGGCTGATTTAATGCAGATAAGAAACCAAGTGAGTTTAATTACCACCTTAATCAGCCACAGAATTTGTGTAATTTATGTGTGTCCTGGATTCAAGGGATGATGTGGCAACCCTAGTGTGAACACCCTTACGATCCGATTCTGGTGTGGACAAAAAAAGGGTCCTGCAATAATTTGGTGCAAATGTGGTACGATTTGAGCCATACAAATTAGTGGCTGAAATCGCACCCTGAGATACTGCATGTACTTCGCATGGGAATGTGCTGCGATTCCTGTGTGAATTACATGCGATGTCCTGCACCGCAACAGTGTTCACTCAGGCTTATTGTTAGCTGCTATTCATGACAAATTCAGTAGATGATTTGTGTTAGTATTGTACTGCAGGAGTTTGTGATAAGCATGATACAACTTCAGCTTGTTGACAGCTCTATTTTTAGTGTGAGAAACACGAGAAGATAAAATAAGCTGCATACTAAATTACATTGTTCTCCCAATCACTGCAAAGTTTCTCTTAGATTAGAGGTCATTCCTTGCAAACACTAAATTAGAAAAACTGCATATAATTTGGAATGTCTCAGGTGTTTACTTTCCTAATGGAAAATGTGTCTATAATTAAGAATGATACCAATACTTGAGTCTTTTTTTATTTATTTTTTATTCCTTTATTTATTTATTTATTTATTTATTTATTTATTTATGGCAAAGTTCCTTAAAATACAATACAGCACGTCAGCGTCATTCTTTTGTACATGCATACATTAAGTCGTCATATTCCGTGAGAGAAACGACATGACCAGGCTTGCAGAGATCATTATCGACAGTTTAAGCTTTGCCTATACAGTAACATTTATAAACATGAAAAACAGGAGGCCTCAAGAGCCTCTAAAAACAATTACCTAACTAACCCAAGCTTAGATGTTTAGACCGTTTAAATGAGTGGGTCAGATATCTTACTGACAGAAACTACTTAATCTTTATGTTACTTATGATCACTAAGCTTTTATTTCAGCCATAGCGATGGCTAAGGTGATGGGATATAGTATAGAGTGGAGAAAGAGAAGAGAAAGGAAAAAAACACAGTCTCTTGGCAGTCTCATGCTCCCCTACAATTTACTAATAAACAGGCATCACAGTATGATGTTCATTGAATTAATAAGTTATGTCTCTTGAGTTGTGGCATGAGCCACCTCCTGCAAGTATGTATCTGTGCCAGTGAAGTATCTCCAGGGCCTCCATTTTTCTCGGAATTGTTCCTCCATGATATGGAGAGTAGCCGTTAAATACAGCTGACTTTAGAATACTACAGGACCCTGGCAGGTGGTTGAGGTGGTTGAGGTTGTCTCCACAGCGCTGGGATACATGCCCTTGCGGCATTACAGAGTTGCATTGTCAAAGTCTTTTTATACTTCCAAATGGGCCTCTCTGTCAGGTGGAGAAGGCATGCAGCTGGATCACCTTTTAATTCCACTGAGATTATGCTTTGGATGGTTGTTGCCACCTCCTCCCACAACGATCTCATTACTGGGCAAGTCCAAAAGATGTGAATCATAGTTCCGACGTCTGCATTACACCTCCAGCACCCATCAGGGACAGCTCTATTCATCTTATGGAGTATATAGGGAACTCTGTACCAACGGGATACAATTTTGTACCCTTATGCGGACTTATGCGCTAAAATTAGGATTTTCTCTGTTTGTTGTGGTGAGAACTGAATCTCTAAGTCCTTTTCCCATTGGTGGACAAATGGGGTCATTTTCTCGTCTTGGGTAGTTAGAAAGCTATATAATAGAGAAAGGAGAAAGGGTATGTCGAGAAGGTTCCCCTGTGTGGCATAGTGATTCAAAGGGGGTTAGGTCTCATGGAGTAAAGGATGTCTTCTGCAGAGCCTCCAAGAAATGTCTGAGTTGATAAGTGCTTAGGTTGTCTAGTGGGGGGTCTGTGAGTCTAGAAATGAATGGCAACGAGGGAAGCTTCCCCGATGCCCAAACATCTGCACGATATGATCAACTGTCTCATCCTTTTTTTGGTGAGACCAGGAATGAAATCAGGGTTCCCTATTATGAGTGTCATGGGGGAAGGCAACGGTGAGAGACCCGTGTTATGAAGATCATCCTCATTACTATGAGGGTGGCACCAGGGGATGCTCCCTCAGGTCTTTTGGAAGGGGTGCGATGAGCCATGGAGAAGTTAAAAGAGGGATGGAGGCGTCCTCCTGTTTGTAGTCTTTATTGCAATGCCAGTCTACAATCCTCACAAGGTGCATAGCCCTGTAGTACTTGAGTAAGTCAGGAAGGCTGATGCCTCCCCTCTCCTTTGGTCTAGATAAAATCTGCATTTTTGTCCTAGGTGACCTATGTGCCCATATGAAGTCCCTGATGATTGACTGTAGCTGCTTAAAGAATGTCAAGGGAATCGCCAATGCCTGCAGTATGTACAAAACCCTCGGCAGTTCCGTCATCTTCAAAGAGCTGCAACGCCCAAACCAAGTCAATGTTAGGGCGTGCCAATTGCTGAGGTCTGTTTTTAATCTGTGTAGCAGGGGTATGTAATTATAGAGATACAAGTGCACCAAGTCTGGGGCAATATCAATGCCCAGATATCGTATTAATTTGTCTGCCCACTGAAACGCAAAGGATGTGCGCATATTGTGAACTTCTGAGTCTGGGACAGTTATATTTAGTACAGTGGACTTGGCACAATTGACCTTAACATTTGACATTTCTCCATATACCCGTAGGGCTGCTAGTATGTTAGGGAGTGAAACACGCCGGTTGGATACGAAGAAAATCAAGTCATCGGCATAAGCCGCAATTTTATGATGTCCTGAGGGCTTCTGTATGCCTGTAATATTTGGGTATTTTCTTATATAACACAGCAATGGCTCATGGGTCAGAATGAAGATAAGGGGGGACAGGGGGCACCCCTGTTTCATCCCGTTCGCTATTGTGAAGAACTCAGGATGCAACTCATTTACCTGCACCACTGCCAACGGTGTGGAGTAAAGCGATAAAATCCAACCGAGCATATTAGGGCCTAGTCCAATATGTCAAAAGCAAGAGAAAGGGCCTTCCAGTAGGGCGAACCGTGTGTATTAGATTAAGGGCCCTAATGGTGTTGTCCCTTGCCTCTCTCATCGGCACGAAATGGATGGTAATTTCCGCACTGGGACATGTCCTTCCCCTCTTTAGGTATCAGGAATATATATGCCTTTAGTGAGTCTACTGGCATGGGACTGTCTCCCTTCAGAGTGTTATAGGCTGTCAAGAAATGTGTTGTCAAAGAGGTCGCAAAGGTACGATAATAAGTCAGAGGTTTTGTTTGGGCTATGGCTGCCTGAAATTCCTCGGCAGTAATCTCAGACTGTAACGAGTCTCGGACTTCATCTGATAACGTGGGCATGCCGGAGGCCCTGATGTATTCACCTGCTGACTCCATCTTGGCTGTAAGGGTCTCAGTGGATTCCCCCGGGTGCAATTGCAGAATTCTCCTGCTATATCCTTAGGGGTATGTACTTTGGACCCCTGTCTGGTTGTGATATAGGGGATGAAGGTGGAATTTGCAGTAGGGATTCGTCGAGTTTCCACGTTGAGGGAGTATGGGGTTCGGCCCCCCAGCTCAAAGTCACGTGAATAGGGGCATGATCTGAAAAAGATATGTAATCGATCTGAGAGGAGGCAACATGCTGAATCTGAAAGAAGTCCATCCTGGAATACGTATGATACACTGATGAAAAATAGGTATAGTCCCTATCCTCTGGGTGCATAATTCTCCATGGATCGACCAAGTTCAGGCCAAACAATTCTGCTTTCAGTTTTTTGAGGTAGGAGAAAAAAAGGTGTGATTCCCCTCTCGAAAATTGAAGTAGCGGCTCCTGTGCATAATTAAAATCCCCACCCATCAGGAAGATACCATAGAGGAATTCTTAGAATTCCAATATAATTGGAGTTAGAGCCCTCAGAAAAGTAATGTGGTCTGAGTTTGGAAAATAAACATTTACCAGAGTCACTGTGGCATTTTTGATTTTCCCTTTTACGAGCAAGTAACGGCCCTGTGGGTCTGCACGCTTCTCCAGGAGGGTCCACAGAACCAACTTGGCGATCAGGATACTGACCCCCTTGGACTTTGACAGAGGAGAGGGAGTATGATATACATTGGGAAAATCTGTATTGCAAAGCCTGGGGACAGCTTGTTGCTTAAAGTGGGTCTCCTGCAACAATGCCACCTGGGTTCAGGAATTTTTAAGATTGGAGAGGAGTAGAAAGGTGAGGCAGTAAAGAAGCAGGGGCACCAAAGACAGAAAATTACAGAGAGAAGATTATAAGGTGCTCTAGAATTGCTAACCAAAGCCTTGCGCACGCATGCGCAGCCTATATGCGGGGAGTGGAAGATTGACCCTGTAAAGCAATGGGAGATGTGCAGTTGGATGAGGATCCCCACCTGAGAAGATGCTAGACTGAGGCCTCTGATAAGAGTAGCTATAAAGAGATACCTAACTTCTGCCAGGGTATGAATTCAATACAGTAACTGAATGGCAATGCGCTTCCTCATATCCACAACTCATGTGTTCACTATCAGCAAGGTGAAAACAGGATACAACAGAACTTAGCATATAAACTATAAAACTTAAACCATCTAACTCTGTGTTCCATCACCTTCAGGGGACGACCCACTACATGCCCCCGTCGCATGCAAAGGAAAATCAAAAAAAAGAAAAAAACATCCAACTGGGAAATAGCGACGGGGGTGGGTGCCGCAAGCCTATCCCCGTCCAGCTTCAGAACGTAGCTCGGCAGTTCGAGTCTAAATTACCACCACCTCACATATCAGGAGTTCTGAAAATTCAACACTGTGCGGGCCAAACTCTCAGGTAGACATGAATAAAATGCTAAGATCAGCGCTCAATGGAACCCGACAAAAATAAATTAGAAATAAATTAAAAACACTTCACTTAATCAAAAAAAGTACAGGAAACGTTCATCAATATCCAACACAAGAGTGTGGAATACGCTTATTGTTCAATCAGATAAAATTCAATGTGGAAATAAAGCAAAAATTATAAAACACTATACTGCCTTCCCTCTGGAAACAAGGCTTTATTTCCACATAGAATTTTATCGGATTGAACAATAAGCGTATTCCACACTCTTGTGTTGGATATTGATGAACTTGTTCCTGTGCTTTTTTTGATTAAATTAAATGTTTTTAATGTATTTCTAATTTATTTTTGTCGGGTTCCATTGAGCGCTGATCTTAGTATTTTATTCATGTCAACCTCTCTCCAGAAGTTTTCAGATGCACTGGACCCTTGATGAAGCCACACCTTTGATTTGATTCTGACAGGATAATAATTCAGATATGACTGTAAATTCTAGCGCTGAAGTTATTTGTCGTTGATTTTTCAAACTCTCAGGTAGTTGAACCTCGGCCCACTCAGAGAATATAAATGATACCCATAACCTGTCCAGTTCCAGGGGTACCAAGGCTCGGAGTCTGCTCAAATGCCACTTAATACGCCCGTCACAGTTAAGGTTCAGGTGAAGTTGGAGCGTCCCTGGATTCCCCTCTTGACCTGAAATGCTGACGTCGTCTAGTGGGTCTTTGGGGTCTCGGTGATGCCGGTCGTGTGTTGCTGAATGTGATCGGAAAATCCAGCCAGGGATGGGTATTTCTGCCACTTCCAGGAAAGCAAATAAATCCGAGATCTGGTCCGGCCATCGTAGAATGAAGTAGCTGTCTCCCTTGAGGACTGCTAGATGAAAAGGGTTGCTCCATCTGTATGCGGCTCCTGCATTCCTAATGACTTCCAGCCTTTTTCCCTTGCTTGCCGCATTATTTCCTCCTTAATGGCATAAACATGGACCCTGACCAAAACATCTTTTGGTGCATGTGTGTCCCCGCCTCTAGGTCCCTGCACTCTGTGAACCCGGTCCAATTCCAGCTCTGCTGTGGGTGGCTTATCTAGCAGATGATTAAAAATATCTGTGACCATAGCCCTGAGATCCCCCCTGAAGTAGCTTTGGGAAGACCACGCAGCCTGATATTGTTTCTGCGGCTGTGATTTTCCCCATCATCGACCGAGAGCTGCAACATTATCAGGTAACATTTGTAGTTAATCTGTGCCTCCTCAAGTGGCACCATTCTGGCTTCCATGGCACATGAGGAGGCCTCCACCACAGTCACCCGTGTTTCCACAGTATCAATTATTTGCATTAGCTCATGAATCTTCCTGGATAGGGTACTTACAATAGATGCTGCCGATTCTGCAATGTCCTGCCCTGTGGGGAGGAGCACAATGATGTCCTTCCATGCCTCAGCAGACGGCTGTCCCTGTGTGCAGGCCTCTTGTGAAATCAAGGGAAAAATCTACCCTTGGGATGCAAGGGGATTGGAGAGTCCAGCCGGTCAGCGGGTTCCTGTGCCTCCTTTACCGCGCTGGGTTCTTGGGATCTGGGGCCTGAACTGGGGTTGCTGAATTACGGAGGAAATACGTTAAAAACCTTAGGGTTTGTACGTTAGAAAAAGCTCCTCACCCGATTGCTGCACGGAGCTCCCAAACAAGCAGATTCACCATGCCATTGCCAAGCCACGCACCCAAAACTTGAGTCTTAAGTCTTGTACAAACAGTCAGATTTTCCTCCAACAGTCTGTCATCACATAATTCCCAGCAGAAAATCCGATCGTGCGTACAAGGCTTTTCCCTGTGGCTGCGTTTGCATGGGCACAGCAGCCCATTCTTTTGAATAGGCTGCTGTACCTATGGAAAAGGAGGGAAAAGGTCCCTGCACCTTTTCCAAAATCATAGCTGTGGAGCAAGGCCTTCTATGATAATCCAAAATAATCAGTCAAAAATAATACAAATGTATAAGAAACTGGGAATTCTAGGCATTGCCTTAATTTGGTAGTTTTTTTTGTTTGTGTTCTGCAAAGTCATGTTATTTATTAATTTAAATTATTTCTAGCAGGGTACAGAATGTGTGTCAAATATGTGGTGGGAGCAAATTGAAGCAAGCTTGTCAGGTCCTGGAAATTAATCAATGATGAATTACTGATGAAATCTTTGGTTTTCAAACATTTGCAAACAATGAACATTACTCAAACCTGGATTAGATGTTGAAAATGGTAAAATCAAAATGTGACAATTAAGGTTTCTCAACCCATCAATAGATGGATAAATGTGTTTCATCATGTTCCCAGTGGTGAAAATTATCCAATTATTAGCAAACTGATAATTTATTGCTATGTTGTAGATAAATATTCCTCAAGTTTAAATTTAGAATATATCAAGAAAAGAGTAAAATTTCTTATAATATGCCATACATTTCAAACTGTACATCAGGCTGAAATTTGTTGTTTGGCTATCTGCCCCCACACATTATCAGCTACAAAGCAAGGCTTTCTGTTGCATTCTCTTTAATTGTATAACAATAATCCAGTAATAAAAGTGAGGCTCCCTTTAACATTTCTGAGGCAGGGACACCAGAGAAAAGATCACATCACTGGAGCCCCCCCTCCCCCCAGTTCACAATTTAAAAGCAAATAATCAAACCTGCTACAATCTACCCAAAACCAAATATAAGGTGATATTAGTAATTTAGTAATGTGATATTCTTCACAAAAAAAATAAATAAAAAAAATCACATTTTATATATGGATTGATAGAAATGAAATTGGGAATGTTTTTTATCTGTCACTTGGTCACTATGGAGGGCAACTGTCAGTGTCAGGACAAACTCAGGACAAGCTCCTGCCTTGGCTTATTCTTTGTTTCCGAATGATTTTGTTTTTTCGTACCCGCAGTAGAACATGGTTGGATTTTACAGGGACTTTTAAATGTGGGGCAAGCAATTGTCCATGTTGTCCTCAGTTAATTAAAGGTGAACAGTTCTGTTATACTGCGAATCACAGAACTTTTAAGATAAAAACTTTTATTAAATGCAACACTAGAAAAGTTATTAATTTGATTACTTGTGGGGCATGTGCAATCCAATATGTTGGTCGCACCACTAGGAGACTCATGTCTATGACATAGTGAAGGAACACGGCACTAATGTAGCGAGATATTTTAATGGGGCACACGGTGGAGACACTGCTTTGTTGCAGATACAAAGCATAGAGAAACTTAGCACTCCGAGGAGAGGTGGAGATAATTTCAGAATATTATGGAAGGAGGTATTCTGGATATTTTCCTTACAAACGAGAGTACCAAGGGGTTTAAATTTTGAATGGGATTTGACCCATTTTTATGATTGACCTATTGTTTTGCCTTACATCACCAGTCAATATAGCCCCAGTTAATTATTACACTTTTACGGCAGTGATGTGGCAATATCATTGGAACAGGATTGTCATGTCATTGGTGTGCAAGTTCCTGTGACAGGATTGTGTGCTTTTTATTGTTTCATTTTTTGTTTCTGTTTTTCCTTTTTTCTTTTCCCTATTGTGTTAATATTTATTATGTATATGTATGTCAATGTGATAAATTGACTGGAGCGCTGCTTAGATTATTTTAATTTTATTACTTTTTCATAAGATGAAAAAGTTTTTATAATCTTTTACATGTTCTACTTAAGATACTGTCTTTGAAGTAGCTGCTGTTTTAGGTGCAAACCAACAATCACTGTATGTTGAGTGTGATTCTTGAACCTATAGCGCTGAGGTGGGAGGAATAGAGTAGCGCAATTTTGTTTTTTTTTCTTCCTCTGTGTTTGTTTTATTGTGTTTATATGGTTGTATCTTTTTTCCTTCTACAGATACAATTTTTATTTACATTTGGGAACTACACCTTTTTTTTAAATCTATTTTAGGATCCTTATTGTGTTCTCTAATGAGAACAAAGAAGGGATTATGTGGGTCCAATCACTGGAGTAATTACACCTGTTTTGAACTAACTGCATTTATGTGATCATGTGATATTTAATATATAAATGTGTTGGTGTTTGTACCCTGTATGGTTTTGACGATGCATGATAGTAGTGTGAAACGCATAAACTTGTATTCCTTGCCCGTATGCCACATGTCACCTGCGCTTGTTTTTTATAATCTCCTGAAAAAACGACATTGCATTGTATGGGAGTGTGGCCATCCTCTTACTTATTCATCTATGTGTGTCTGCAGCAGTGACAGGGCATGCACCCCATCCAGGAGCTTTTTCATTCATTTGCAGGACCCGGTTTATGTTAATTGATGTTTTGATCACTTGATCCTCCCTTCAGGTTGTAAGTGCTCACATGCAGGGCCCTTCTAACCCTCCTTAATTGACTTGTATTGTGACTGTACTGTCTCCCTTTGCTTTTTTGTAAAGTGCTTGAGCAAACTGTTGAAACTATATAAATCCCGTATAATAATATTAACCAAGTCAATGATAAAGAACAGTGGTCTCCAATCTGCAGCCTGGGGGCCATATGTGACCCTTGCTTGCCTTTTCCAGCCCTTGGGGTACTATTCAATCCAGTGGCACTAACAGGACGTAATTAATGTCACTGACACAACAATGGGTTATTATTCCACTTACTAATATTAAAGATAGGGCACAAACGATAGAGCCCCATTGTTGGTGTCAAAAGAAGGAATTGTGCCCCAATGTTGGTGTCATTGGGAGTACTGGCACCGACAATGGGGCACAATACCTTCCTCTGACACCAACAATGGAGCACTATTCCTCCCAACGATACCAAAAGGGACACTTTTTAAAAAAAAAAGTTTGGAGATCCCTGTAATAGAAAGTAAGCTTCCCTGAAGAAATATGTTTTAAAGGATTGCCTAAAGATAGTCAGAGTAGGGAATAACCATACAGATTTGGGTAAATAGTACAATGAAATTGCATACAGCAGTTGTTTATTTTAGGACTGGATGTTCCTAGAATCATTCTCTTAGTTAACATTATCGTTGCCAAAGCAGGATACTTTTATATACTACTATATACTGTAAGTTATGAACCTTGTTAAGTCTAATTTCAGTAGTACCATGGACTTGGTTGTACTATGCATCTTTCATATGAGCGCTGTGGCACTATTATGCTGCATACTTATCTAATTTTAATATTTATCACAGGAGTATGGGGATTACAGACAGAGAATGGAAAAAAAAGAGTGTAACATTCCATCAGTTTTCCTTGACCTGCATGGGCAAAGGTTAACTACTTATCTTCTTATTGATCCCCTGCCACACTGATTAGGCCAAAAGTTAGAACAAAGAGTCCAAATATGGACATGATGTCTTTCTTCTGACTTGCCAGCGCTGGATCGGATACTGTGGGACATCATCAGCCATTGCTGGAACCTGGAAAGGTAAATATCAGTTAAGAAAGAATAAAAAAAATATTGTGTGTGTGTGCTATTTGTATATCCCTTACCAGCACATCCTGCTATGCTGATTTTAGGGGTCTCATGGAACCCTAAAACCAGTTTACCAAGGAGAGGGAGACTACCTACTTGTCCTTCTTTGTTGGCTCCCCCTCTTGAGTACAATTAACATTGGGTGTGATGGTTTGGCAATGGGAATCCATTTTTTGGGGAAACCCATTTAAAAGCATCCACGCAACAATGAAAGGCATGTGGGCTCATATCCACATAGCAGATTAGAAGTAAATAATACATTGAATAATATGAATACCAATTTGGTGTAAACAAGTCCCTAACATAAGTTGATAATAGCCTTATTTCATTTAACAAAGGCATTGCATGATCTTCTGACAGCTAACTCATGTGTAGCGAGCAGGAACATCTGCTTCAATTGACTTTCCAGCTTTGTTTTGTCTATAACAGTGGTCAAATAAATCAAATGTCCTGCCATACTGTATGTAGTGACAACTGTTTTTTTTTGTTTGTTTGCCCTTTGCAGCCATGCCAAGCTTCAAGGACAATGAAGATTACTTTGGTATTACCTACTGCCAGACTTAAAGCAACTGGTATGTTAGCAACCATGAAGTCACTGTTTCTGTTTTGATTCAATCACTCACAAATAATTTCTGTAATGGACAGTGTTCAAACAGAATAAAGTTGATAAAAAAAAAATCTATTTAAAACACTGGCTCACAAAGTCTCTCAACAGATATATACATTTTCTTGTTAAAAGATGCTCTAATACACAATAATTAAAGTATACAAATATGCTTTTTAATTATATAGCAAAAAGTGCAGCACTATAAAATCATAAATATGTGTATACCACAAAATGTTAAAAAGTAAAAGTTCAAACAATATCCATGGTGTAAACCATAAATATAAAAATCAACAAAACAGTCAGTAAAGTGCACAACAACAATTGATTAAAAAATAACCAATATGTCAATAGTGCAAAAATGTGCATATATGTGTATATATGTGTATACCACAAAATATTAAAGTGCAAAAGTGCAAACAATATTCATGGTGTGAACCATGAGCAGGAAAATCAATAAAAAAGTCAGTAAAATGCACAACAGCTATTGATTAAACAAATAATCAATATATCAATAGTGCAAAAAATGCAAAATGTCTGTATTAAAATTAGTAGGTGACTTAAATTCATAAACAATAGTCCTGGTGCGATTCATCAGTAAGTGATTTATTCATAAATAGCGGGACATGAAAAAGACTTGACCATGTGAGACCACCATCACAGATATACAGGAGGCTTACCAGAAAGCCAGTGACCACTCTTATTCAGGGGGGGTTATACAAGGCTTGTTGGATCTGAGATCCTGTTGGAGATGTATCCTGATAACAGGAGCCTGGAGAGATGTCCCAATGTATATACCTGGCCTTCACCACTGGAGGGTTCCCACAGGCGATAACAAACAGGTGAAAAACGAGATAAAAAAACGAGCCTGACATCACTCCTGCATGCCTGTCTAATCTAATCCAATGCATATCATCACGGTAACGTGACTTCTTCAGGGAACTTCTTCACAGTCACATGACTTCTCCCTAAAGTCTCCCAGGAGCGGCCCGATTACGTCACTGCGTGCTGCGCAAGTCCCAGTAGTAACGAGCTGCTATCAAGAGCTGGCCGGCTCGATTTTCTTAATGCCGTTTTATCCATCATGACTGTAAGTGTCCATTTGTCTTTTTAAACATAAATAAATGTAAAAGGTTTTACACTATGCAAGCCTTTTCTTGTTTTATGGGGATTTAGTAATCGCGTCCTACCCGGATGAAGATTATGAGGATGTGAGGAGTTCGGTGCATGTCACTGAGACCCTAGGCTGGGTTGTAAGCCACTTGCGCTTTGTGGTCCCCTGTAACTAGGACTATATTGTTCTGGTAAGTGGCAGCGTGTGCTTAGGTGGAAGCACTTTCCTATTTCTTCACAGTTTCTGGGGTGTCTGGATCTTATGTCACTGTAAACAAGCCATTTATATATTGTGCATGGACTTTTTTTTTTATAATATTTTTTTTTTCATTAGTCACTATCATTATATATATGGACCTATTGTTCACTATTTATTTTATTTAAAATTCATCATTCACCTGTTTGAGCTTATTATCCATCATTGTCACATATGCAAATTAGCAATTGTCATCACTGGCTTAGGTGTTTTTATTGCTTAGTCATACCACTACACTGTTGGGCTAAGTCCTTCAGATGCTGTTTTTCGATTTTAATTTCTGTATCTGTCTTATTGGTTTAGTGGGTACTCTTCAGTTTTAAGTTGTGGTATACATATATTTATCATTTTGTAGCACATAATTTGCTATATTTTTGCTTATGTGCCTACTATCTCATTTATACTGCTTAACCTTTAAATTAAGAAACCATTACATTTTCAATGTGCTGTTTGGCCACAGATTGCAGTTATCATGTTAGTGTACTGTAGCTAAGTAAGCCTTATATTTTGAATATAAAACATCTGTCTGCTTAGTCAACATTTACATTTTTCATGGTGCCAGCTCAGGAGTAGGTTTGAGTTTGCCGCCAGCATTGGTTGGAGAAAAAAAAACAGTGTTTTGGAAATTCACTGTGAGCAAATTAAAGCAGGAATTCACCACACCAAATTCTTTGTAACCATAATGTACTACCTGCCATTTAAACTTAGCTCAACTGGCTTAGAAGGGCCAACAATGGGGCTTTTGGTAGGCCTCACTATAAAAGGGTGAGGTCATAATAGCCATAGGGAAAGCATAGGGGGTCCTGCTGACAAACTGCATGGGAAGACAATTGAGGGGCGGGGGAGGGGGGGGGGAGAGAAGGTTTTTTACCTTTTTCATCCTTTGTTAAACCTAAATGTTGCTCATGTGTTGCAGCATCTTTACTAAGTGCCCTTTCACACATGCGGACCATTCAGATTCGTCCTGTCAGTTTTTTCAGGCGAACCTGAAAGGACGCTCCATACATCTCTGTGGAGTGATGGATGTCAGCGGTGACTTTTTCGCTGACATCCGATCTGCCCAGATCAGATCCAATAAATCCAGATGGATGGAAACCTTATTTTCCATCTGTCTGGCGGATCGGATGGGATGAAAACGGACAGGCGGTCCGTTTCAATCCAATCCCTCCATAGAGGAGAGTGGAGATCTGTCAGGTCCGTTCCTGCACAGTGGGCAGAGACGGACTTGCCATCCACCAGCTCAGCGGGGATCAACAGATCAATCCCTGCTGAGCAGGCGGATGTCAGAAAACGGATCCGCACATGTGAGAGGGGCCTTAAAGTGGTTGTAAACCCTTACAAACCACGTTGACCTACAGGTAAGCCTAGATTAAGGCTTACCTGTAGGTCCAAGAAATATCTCCCAAACCTATACGGTTTAGGAGATATTTGTCCGAAGACGGGCACCGCTATCTACGGTGCATGCGCTGCAGACAGCGGCGCGCAGGTGCACTGAGCGGGGCATCGTCGATGACGACGATGCCGCTCAATGCCGCGCGTCTCGGCTCCCGTGCGCATGCGCGGGAGTGACGTCATCGCTGCTCCGGCGAATCACAGCAAGAAGATGGATGCTCGGAACTACAGGGGACAGCGGTGACTTCGCTGGCTCCTGTGTCAGGTAAGTGACACATAATGGACTACTATGCGAAGCATAGTAGTCCATTATGCTTTGCCTTTGCAGGGAATGAAAGAGGAAGTAAACTCATCAGGGTTTACTTCCTCTTTAAGATGAGTTGCCAGTTTTGCTTATATGGCAAACTACTGAACTACATTGATGTTTAGCCAAATTGAACCTCTATCAGCAGTGGGAACTGATACATTTAGTAGCAGTGTTACTTTTGCTGATAAATGTAACAGCTTTCCCTCTGGCTTGTTGTTAGGAAGGCAGCAGCCTTCCGTTTGCTAACAACTCATCCCTGCCCAGCCCATTAAGTTCTCAGCTGGGAAAAACCAACTGACAGTGTACTGTAAACAAAGGGGTGGGGATTGTGAAAAAAATATTTGTAGCCAATATTCATGCCAGACCCTTCAGAATTCCTGTGACGACACAATGACCACATATTGTAATTTTCATATTTGGTCAATGACCTCACTAGGGAGACCCCTTTGTTTACCATGCACATTGGACTTTTTTGACGTTTTTACAGCAGCTGTTTTTGTCTGTAGATGTTTTTTTCTACAGTCATTAAACTCTCCATCATGTTATCCTATGCGTCCATGCACACATAGGCTGTTATCAGCAGTTTTGGGCAGTAAAAAAACCTCAAAACTAGTGGGCTCAGAGAGATGTTTTTCAGCTGTAAAAACGCTCTAACGCTGATAAACACTGATAAACATCAATAAATACTCAAAAACGTCGCTCGCCAGGCTTTTTTAATGTTTTTGATCTATTGAAAAAAATATATATATATTTTTTTCTTTAAAAAAAAAAATCCTAAAAAACGCTAACGCGGAAAAACGCTAAGACACGCTAATAAACACTATTACAAAAACTTAGAAAAAAGTGGAAAAACTCACTGCAAAGCTACGCCATTTTTATAACCTTATTTTAACACCCAGTGTGCACGAGGCCTTAGTGGTGGGGACTGGGAGATGCCATTCATGGCAAGTAAGGGACAGGCCATTTGGCATCTTTTTTTTTTTTTTTTAAGTGGGTCAGTGGATGTTGCTCATCATGATTGATGTGGATCTGCATTACTGGACAACATAATTGACAATAAATTTACATAGTGGGCTTTTTAAAAAGTTAAAAAATAAAGGACTTGTAAAAAACTGTCAAATCAGTAGCAAAGAGGTGTTTACTTAAAGGAGTTGTAAAGGCAGAAGGATTTTCCGACAACAAATGTTGGATGTGAGCTTGTTGGTGGTAAGTCAGACCGTGTGTGTGCTCCATCGTACATTTGTTGTTGGACTTTTAAGTGATCATGTTCTATGCCACATGGAGGGCTATCTGGGTGGATGTGTGTTTTATTGCCCTGGCTGCTAGGCCTAAGTTTGGAACTATCCCGGCACATCTGGCTGCTAGGCTGTCTGAGGGCTATCCAGAAGCAAGAGAGCAATGCAGGGTTGGGATTGCAGCTTGCAGGCCAACCAGAAGTGTCGGTTCTGGTGGCCAGAGAACCTGTCGTGGTCGGAGGTAGAGGGGAAGCTGTCGCCACTAAGGGACCAACCATCTTATTACCAGGGACTACAGTGAGTAGCTGAAGCAAGTACTGGAGCAGTATTCTCACCAAGAATCTGGAAACTTCAGCCAGGGACCCAGCCAGCGGAGGTAACGCTTGCAGAGCAGTCTTGTGTGTCAAGCCAGGGACCGAGCAGGCCAGTGGGGTGAAGCTTGAGAAGTATCTTGAGTGCCAAGCTAGGGGCCCAGCAGAGAGGCGGGAGTGACACTTAAGGAAAATACTACTGTGAAGATTGGAGGAGCTCAAGGGATTCAGTGGCAGTGAATCATCTAGTCTAGTGAGAGACTGGGAGCTCAGTGGGCTGAAGAACTACAAGAAGTGATTGTAGTGGAAGCGAAGGAACTGTTACACTTTGTGTTAGGAGCTGTTGAAGACTGTTGTCATAGGAGACCGCATTCATATACATGTAGATGTGGTGTCTAGTTGGATGCCTTTCCCTGCATGGCTGTCCTCCTACCTAAGGGTGTTCTGTCCCTAACACTCTCTCCCAAAGTTCTGTTAAAAGAAATAAAATCTCTTTTGCATTCAAGAAGTGTCTGGCGCCCAGTTGATCTATCTTGTATTACACCCACTATGCCATGCAACCCACCATATACAGAAGGATGTCAGCTATCTCTGGCCCTGGAGGTTCTCATTTGACCGAAGCAGGCCTGGGACCTTGCTACATTTTGTTACACTAAGACCCGGTTCACACTGAGGCAGCACGACTTGCAGCGCGACTGCCTCAAACGACCAGGATCTGACTTTAGCAGCGGCTTGAAAAATGACTTCTGTATAGAAGTCAATGCAAGTCGCCCCAAAAGTCGCACAGGAACCTTTTTCTAGGTCGGAGCGACTTGAGTCGCTCCGATTAGAACGGTTCCATTGCACAGAACGGGCTAAGTCGCCTGACGAGTCGCCCCTGTGTGAACCGGCTCTGAAAATAAAAGCACACTCTCCCAGAAACACCTCAGAAAAAAAAATGACATGCAGCAAAGTGGTAGTGTAACATATCCAGGTAGAATAGTCTAAACTGTGCTGACACAAACAAGGCAGGTGCGCTTTCTATAAGAAAAATTACAGTGTAATAGATTAAATACACAAATAATATATCAAATTTAAGCAGATGCAGACGTGGTAGCTGCTCGAATAGGCCAAAATGTGCAAACACAAGGTATTTTTTTTGTCAGTAGTTTTAGTCTTTTAAGCACTAAGAAAAAAATGCCAGTCTGAATGGGCCCAAACCTGGACCATTCCCTGCAGGGTGGGCTGGTGAATATGAGATGTCTCCTTACATTTTTCTCCTTGGATCCTGACCAAATTGTCCACTGGCACAACATTTTCAAGACAACAAGCACAAGTATAAATGTAGACACAAGAAAGTGAAAAGAGGGCCAAATGTTGAAACAGAAGAAACAGAGATTTCCCTTCCACAATTAAGAGCTTCAGCCCTTTTTGGATTCAATAGGGTTAATTGATTTTTTAGTAAAGGGAAGGAGAAGAGGCAGTAGAGGAGCCAGAAATGTTTGCAGCAACAGCAAGAATAACAGAGAATTTTGTTTGTTGGATTCTTAGTTAAACATACAGTATATCAAATAAATGCCATGATTTTATCAGTAACATCTGCATTGAATGTTTAGTAGTCTTCTGTGATCTTGGTCTAATTTAATTTCTCAGTCACAACTCTCCCTTGCTGCAAAGAAGGCTCTCTCTGACATCATACGTTCAGCAGGATAGGCTAGTACCACCTCTATCCACTGGTACATCCCAGTAGTTCATATAAAAGTTTTTGTTACAGCCTTCCATCCCTGCCCCTGTTTATGGCTTTCCATGGAAAAATGTAAACATTTTAACAAATGGAAAGTAAAAAAGTAATTCTGTAAAAGATGTTAAAGCGGAGGTTCACAAAAAAATTGAACCTGTGTCACATTTGGCACCTTTCAGGGGGGAGGTGGGTGCAGATACCTGTCTAAGACAGGTATCTGCACCCACTTCCGGGCATAGACTCCCACGGGAGTCTACACCTCTTCCCGCCCCCCCCCCCGCGCTGTCTGCTGGGACACACAGGGGTCCCAGGAGATATCGGGGACAAGTAAGAACGTGCAGCTCGACTTGCGCAGTAGGGAACCACTGCCGGCGATTGATCGGCTTCGGCTGCCGACGTCGCTTGACCCTGGTACAGGTAAGTGTCCATTTATTAAAAGTCAGCAGCTGCAGTATTGGTAGCTGCTGGCTTTTAATATATATATATATATTTTTTTAGGTGGACCTCCTCTTTAATTAATAGCCATGTTGGTTGAGAAAATGTTAATGTGGGGTGTCCATGCCATGAACCAGAGGAAGGGGACTGTTATTATAAACTGATACAGTGCCTTGCCAAAGTATTCACCCCCTTAGCTTTTTACCTATTTTGTTACATTACAGCCTTTAGTTCAATGTTTTTTTTATCTGAATTATGTGATGGATCAGAACACAATAGTCTAAGTTGGTGAAGTAATTTAGAAAAATATATACATAGAAACTATTTTTCAGAAATAAAAAATGTGTAACTGGCATGTGCATATGTATTCACCACCTTTATTATGAAACCCATAAAAAGCTCTGGTGCAACCAATTACCTTCATTAGTCACATGATTAGCGAAATGATGTCCACATGTGTGCAATCTAAGTGTCACATGATTACGTCAACACGTTTCGCCCCTCCTCCAGGGTGTTATCATTGATTGATTGCTAACATTTGGTTATCATGAATAATTTTAGGAATTTCACTAATTCTATATTTATGGTATTTGTTCACATATTTACACGTGTTGTGTTTCACTTTCTATTTGCTTTTTTATTTGCTAGTACTGCTCCCACATGTTTAATGTATTTAAAGTTATAGCACATTTTTGCAGCAGCTGCAACATTTAATTTATCATCATTTTACTTTTTTACTTGTTTTATCACTTCAGCACCAGTTATATGTTTTATTTATTTATATGTATTCAGCGCTTGCCGCCCTCAGCAATTATGGGTGTCGTCAGCTTCACCTTTTGTCTTTTACATACTTCCTTCCTGCTACTTCCTATCCAGCCTCCCATGTGCTTCTAAATTCCACTCAGAGCAGTTGGTGGTTGCTTGAGCAACACTTGTTTCTGAGCTCCCTTCGTGTAACCTGCTTTAACCTGACCTCTCTTGAACTGATCTTTTGTGTACCGACTTGGCTAGTTCTCCTGATTATGTTGTCTGCTGCCCGCCCTAACCTTGGCTTGCTATCCGGCCCTCCTTTGCTTTATCCATCCATCCGTGTCTCACAGTGTCTTCTGGTACTCCCCTAGTGAGCAGGGTGAACCCGGGGGTCATGACCTAGGGTCAGCAAGCAGCTAAGCCCAAACCCTCATGAGGGGCTCCCTGGCAGAATACCGTCTGGCCCTTAGACTCCACATCCTGGGGGATCCTGTGTCACCTGCTTGCCTTTGTGCTCACTGTAGTAGTACCGTGACAGTGCTCTGGTCTGATGAGAATAAAATTTAACTTTTTGGCCATCAATGAGAACGCTATATCTGGCACAAACCCAACACATCACATCACTCAAAGAACACCATCCCTCATGCTGTGGGGATGTTTTTCAGTAGTCAGGACTGGGAAACTAGTCAGGGTTGAGGGAAAGATGGATGGTGCTAAATGCAGGGATATTCTTGAGCAAAACTAGCAGGATAATGATCCCAAACACACTGCTAAAGCAACACTTGAGTGGTTTAAGGGAAAACATGTAAATGTGTTGGAATGGCCTAGTCAAAGCCCAGACCTCAATCCAATAGAAAATCTGTGGTCAGACTTAAAGATTGCTGTTCACAAGTGCAAACCATACAACTTGAAGGAGCTGGAGCAGTTTTGCAAGGAGGAATGGGCAAAAATCCCAATGGTAAGATGTGGCAAGCTCATAGAGACTTATCCAAAGCTACTTGGACCTGCAATAGCCGCAAAAGGTGGCGCTACAAAGTATTAACTTAGGGGGGGTGAATAGTTATGCACATTGACTTTTTCTGTTATTTTGTTCTATTTGTTGTTTGCTTCACAATTCTTCAAAGCTGTGGGCATGTTCTGTATATTAAATGGTACAAATCTTCAAACAATCCATGTTAATTCCAGGTTGTGAGGCAACAAAGCACGAAAAATGCCAAGGAGGGAAATACTTTTGTAAGGCACTGTATAGAAGTATTTGAAACACTTAACTATACAGGCACAACCTAGCATGGGAAGGTTGCCGATTTACATGCTTCATTTTTGCTGCTGCCTGCCCTTCCCCCTTGTCCCTGAATAAAAACTCACAGAAAAGGCAAACAAAGACTTAAGGAGTCTATAAATATATTACTGCGAGGCCTCCCAGACGCTGGAGGGTGGGGTCTTTTTCTTCACCATGTATGATTCAGGGAAACTATCCTTTCCATAGTCACATAGATGAAGGAAAAGTTGGAGGATGAAGAGAAGGAGTAGAGGGAGGAGATGGTGGAGGTGAAGGGGGTTGAGGAGGAGGTGAAGGAGGAAGGAGAGGAGTAGAACATGGAGAGGTTCGTGGAGGCAGAAGAGGTGAAAGAGGTCACATTAGCCTCTCCCAGATATGCAATGGGGTTGATTTACTAAAGCTGGAATGTGCAAAATATTGTGCAGTAGTGCATGATACAATCAGCTTCCAACTTCAGCTTGTTCAATTAGGCTTTGACAAAAAAAAAAAACTGGATGCTGACTTGTTTCTATTCAGACTGGCACCAGATTCTACACTTTCCAGTTTTAGTAAATCAACCCAAATATGTTTATTTTTTTACCACATGACAGTATCCAGCTCCATGTGCACTTCTTGACAATGGCTTGCCTATTAACCTTCAAAATGATCCGATTTTAGTTTACAGATTTACCCCCATAGACTTACAGTATATCAGATTGACTGCTAAGCTTGGGTTTTGCAAATTTCAAGCAGGTGTTGATGACCCCCCCCCCCCTTCATTAATCACATTTAACCATAGCAAGTTTCATGTATGTTACTATAACATTCCACATTATCCTATATAGTAAGCTGTACTTTAGAGTAAGAACACTCACTGGAGAAACACACAATTTCTAAAAATGTTAATTTTTCCTTACTTACTAACTGGTTTTACAATACATGCTTATGGAATATTTGTCATCAGCAAGTGTTTTAGTCAGTTCTGAAACACTGATGAATAATAGGTAAACCAGGTGCTGAACACCGCCTTCCAGATGTTCGTCTGACATTTGTCTGTCCTCAAGCAAATGAGTAATTACTGGTAGTAACAGTATAAAACACTTTATCTTGTGAAGAACATAAACATTATGGCTTAAGAGATTCTTTACCAAGCTATAAAAATTCTACTTTACACTAGTGAGGCATTCTAGCTGCAGTCCTTGGCTCAATAAAGAGTCAGTTTTCACTCAAAAGTGATATTTTTATTATAGGACAAGCCTTTTGGGCCTAGACACCTACTGATGTTTTATTACTCTTGGGAGCTGCAAAATCTTTTTTTCTAGAATACTTGATACTTTTCTCACCCACCTTGCTCCTTTTATCATGAAAATGGTTGAACCATAAGTAGACTCTCACATGATTGCCCTGACACATTGGGGCACAAGGCCATGGACATATCCATGCTTATGCATGTTCATAAGTGTTTTCTTATGATATACATCACCCCTACACATACAGTAAATGTATCTGGGCAAGTGTAATGCCTATTTCTGGAGGCCATACTTGACGCATACGCTAGACATTTTTTCATAAGGTATTTATTGAGATTTTTATATTTTTAGACACAGGTTGAACTTCAATACACAGCAAAACAAGGAACATAAAAGGAAAATGAAAACATTAGAAAATAGAAGGACCCCTTTTCCCCATAAAAGAGCCCACCTTGATAAGTGTATAACTGCATAAAGCTTATCAATCTGGTCTGATAAGATCAGAGTATCCCCATATTGGCTCTAGGCCTCCCCTATGGCCACTGCCCCTGACATCATTGCCTAGGAGTTGGGAAGCACATGCCCAGTACCTATTCACCAGCTTATCTCCATAGTTCCATTGTCCCATGGTACATGCAAAAACAAAAGGGGGAGGGCTCTATCTCCAGTGGGAGACCAGGGGCTGAAAGGGACAAGTCTGCTAGTAGAGCTACACAACTGTCAAAAGAGCTGTTCACAAGCTTTGATAGGCAACATATAGCATGCCAGACCACCTGTTATAAAATCCAGTAGTATCCTTCTTGAAGACACATTTTTTCTGCAGTGTACATGTGTTCCTGTACCAGCTCATGAATATGTGCTGCTAACCTTGGTTTTTCCAGGCATGGGAGTTTGTTTTCCCTTCTCTCCAGTTTGACCTCTCTGCACACTAGCTGTGAACCATTGCTGCTTGTCCTGGTCATTGCTGTTCCTGAGTGTGGCTATTCTTGCTTTCATTTTGGTACCTTCTCCTGGCTTGACTTTGGTTACCAATGTCAGCCTGAATTTGGCCTTTATTGCTTGTAATTGGGGCATTACTTGGATAATGCACATTCCGGGAGTTCTGCAGCCAATCTTCAACTACAGCATTCGTGACTCTAGTAGAAGAGAGAAGCTAAGATGGGGCTGGGTTATTTTATTTATATATATATATATATATATATATATATATATATATATATATATATATATATATATAATTGGAGGCAATACTTTATTTTTTTCATTTTGGGTAAAGTAAGGGAGGGTACAACCCCTGTCAGTTTTTTTTTTTTTGCTATTTTTGTCCCATTGGGGAGATTTCCCTTCCCAATACTTTCTATCCCTTACCACAACTGGAGATTAGGGAAAATCTCTCCAAAATTAGGAAAAACCTTGTAGTCACCAGGTCCACCAGAGCTAGTGTCTCCATTGGAAGATCTCCTTTTCATTTCTGTTTTAGTGACCACTCAAACTTGGGACTCTTTCACTTTCACCCTCAGTGACAATGGTCATCAGGTCATATACAGAAGGTAAATCTTCCTAACGGTGACACAGACAGCAATCAAAACCTGACAGGTGTTTTGATCCTTCTCCCCTGTATCTAAAACAAAAAAAAAACTTCAGTTATATTTTAAAGAGTATCTCCACTGGGTGATCAATGTGCATTGCAAGGATTTTAACAAATGTTGTTGTACTACCTTTTGTTATTCTGGAAATATAGCTGTTTGTTTGTCTGTGTCCATGTGCACAGTGAATCTCTGTATAGGAGTGGTTTTGTATTTACCAATCAGCTGCCTCACCTGTAGGGCTCTAATAAGGAATGGTGCTGGGTCTGCATCCATTTAGACCTGATTCCCTATTGAGAATATCTCACCTAAATACCATTTTTGTTGCAGGGGATGCTCAAAATCTGACTTGTATCTTAGTGCAGCCTTCTGGGAAAATCAGTGAGCCAATCACACAAGCAGGAAATGACATCTGTGTACAGAACACCTCCAGGTAGCCATATTACATTCAATTGTACAGAATATTACAGCGCTGCAGATTGAAAAGGAAAGGTCATTTTTAACCGCATGCCGACCGCCTCACACCGATATACGTCGGCAGAAGGGCTCATACAGGCAAACTAATGTACCTGTACATGGCCCTTTAAGAGGTGGGCAGCGGCCCGTGATTGCCTCACGGGGAGGAAGAACGGGGAGATGCTAATGTAAACAAGCATCTCCTGGTTCTGCCTAGTGAGAGTGTCACTGATCTCTGCTCCCTGTAATGGGGAGCAGAGATCAGTGACGTGTCACACGTAGCCACGCCCCCAGTTAGAAACACTCCCCAGGGCACACTTAACCCATACACTGCCCCCTAGTGGTTAACCCCTTCACTGCCAGTGTCATTTACACAGGAATCAGTACATTTGTATAGAATTGATTGCTGTATAAATGACAGTGGTCCCAAAAATGTGTCAAAAATGTCCGATGTGTCTGCCATAATGTCGCAGTCACAATAAAAATCACTGATCACCACCATAACTAGTAAAAAAAATTAATTAATACAATTATTAGAAATGCCATAAAAGTATCCACTATTTTGTAAACATTATAACTTTTGCGCAAACCAATCAATAAACGCTTATTGCAATTTTTTTTTACCAAAAATATGTAGAATACGTATCAGCCTAAACTGAGGAAAAATATGTTTTATATATATCTATATATATATAGATATATATTTATTTATTTTTTATTGCAAATTTTTTTTTCAGACGAAAGTGGAGTTACTCTTTACATTTACTTTTTTTATATTGGAGTTTGCAAATTTTCCACATGAGTTCAATATTGCCTGAATACTTGTTGGCAGCTTATGTAAACTAATCAACACAGCCGTCATGGAGTAAAGAAAAGCCTGGTTGGCTGCACAACCTATAAAATCACCTTTATTAATAATTCGTCATATAAAAACATTTTCACAGAATATAATGGGGAATACAGTAAATCCGTTCTAATGCATTTCACGCTTAATCAGGGCCTAATCATATCTATGATTAAGCACTGATTAAGAATAAAATGTGTTAGCTGAATTTGCTGTATTTCCCATTATGTTCTGTGGAGATGTTTTTATATGTAGAATCATTAACCACTTCAATACCAGACACCTTTCTGCTCAGGCCAATTTTCAGCTTTCAGCGCTGTCGCAATTTGAATGACAATTGCGTGGTCATGCTACACTGTACCCAAACAATTTTTTTAATAAATTTGTTACCACAAATAGAGCTTTCTTTTGGTGGTATTTGATCTTCTCTGCGATTTTAAATTTTTGCACAATAAATAAAAAAAGACCGAACATTTTGCAAAAAAAACACCAAGTTTTTCTTTGTTTCTGTTAAATAGTTTTGTAAATAAGTACATTTTCTTCTTCAATGACGGGCACTGATATGGTTGCACTGATGGGAACTGATAAGGCAGCGTTGATGGGCACCAATGAGGTGGCACTGATGGGCACTGATGATGGGCGCTGATAGGTAGCGCTGATGGGCACTGATAGGTGGCACTGATGGGCACTCATAGGTTGCACTGATGGGCACCAATAGGTGGCACTAGTATGCGGCATTGATGGGCACTCATAGGTGGCACTGATGGGTACTTATGGGTGGCACTGGTGCATACTTATAGGTGGCATGCATGGGCACTGATAGGTGTACACTGATGGGCATGGATGGTCACTGATGGGTGGCACTGATGACACTGATGGGTAGCATTGCTGGGCATCCCTGTTTTGTATGGTAAATATGAGGTGCCAGTCAGTGCCCATTTGTGGGCACTGCTTGGCATATTTTGGGCATTTTCTTTTACATGTGGGTGGCCATGGGGGATGTACCTGGCCATCCACATGCTGGTGGCTTCCCTGGTGGTCCTGGGGGCTTCCCTGGTGGTCTAGTGTGGGCATCTGAGGGCTGCCGATCGGCTCTCTTCTACTCACATCTGTCAGACGCGAGTGAGGAAAAGCCCATCAAAGGCCCTTCCCTATTTACATCGTGATCAGCCATGATTAGACATGGCTGTTCACGTGGTAAAGAGCTTCTGAAGGAGGCTCTTTACTGAGATCGGTGTAGCAGTGTGTCTCCACCGACCGCCGTGGGCGCGCAGTGGCTGTTATCCTGAAGGATGTCATATGATGCCCAGTCAGGATAACTGAACCACTTCCCGGAGGTCAATCTGCTATTGACCAGGCAGGAAATGGTTAATAAAGGTGATTTTATTGAAAGTGTGGCCAACCAGATTTTCCTTTACTCCATGAAGACTGCTACAGACAGGGACAGCTAGTATGTGAGTTGTGGTGGAACAGGAGACAGACCAGGAGTGGTGTTTTATTTTCTGTAGTCAACACAGCTCTGTCATATCTAGGAGAAGTAGGTTCCTGTGTCACTATTCACTAGTCCCCAGTCACATGTCTTTTCTTTATGTTTAGAAGCAATCTTGCACAGTTATCTGGTTAACATGTGTTTGTAATATTGCATACATTACATTATTATATAAAAATATATACACATGTATTTTGTTAGTATTACACATAATAAGTTCAATTCTAGTATAAAGACATTGCCTTTGAAGCCCTGAGAGTAATAAGAAACCATTATCTGCAAAATAAATTAAAAAACTAGGGCAAAGTCTACCTAAAACTGATTTTTATTATTCGGTAAATGCTACAGAATTAAAGCACTTAACAAATTCTTCCTTTTCTTCCAAACTCCAGCAGTGAGATCTCTGCCCTTGAAGTTTCTAGGGGATGATGTGTGGTGGAGTTCTAATCCTCCTAGGCTTGCTGGCAAGGGAGGGCACCCAAATCTTCTTGAGACAAATCCATAGTTTGCGACCTGGGCTCATACTACTTTACTGGAAGCATTTTCCCAGGAACGCTGGAGCCATTCCTGGGAAGGAGCACCAAGGAGAAACTCTAGCTAGAAGTGCCCAAGAAGCTGGAATTTTGCTTATGCCTTACACAGTGTCACACCTAGGGAGTCTGTTCTGCATCTGCTTTACAGTCCAATTACATGACCTTTTATCTCTGTTTTTCACAAGAGAAACGGTTTTGATCTAAACCTTTTAAAGGAATGTAAATATGATTTTGAGCAAGCTAGACTAAATATGCCCCTGTGTCCTCATCACTATTTATTTTACAGGATACTTGCTGACCATAAAAAATCACAGTGGCTAAGTAGTCAGCATTCTTGCTTTTCACCAGTTGGCTCCTGATTTTAATTTCTACCACTGATACACGTTGCATGAAGTTTGCATGTTCTCCATGTATGTATGTAAATGGTGATAGGTTTGTTTCCTCTCAAGGCTAGTATACACTTGCTTCAAAACTAGGCCACAGCCAAGCTTTGTTAAAGCTCTCTGAACACCAGTCAAAGCACCTTTCACTAAATTAAAATGGTTCGCTTACAGTCCTGGTTACACCTTGCGGTAGCTCACAGTGGATTGCCTTGAGTCTTGTTTAACCACTTGCCGCCCGCCCTATAGCAAATAGACGGCGGCAAAGTGGTTGCATAATCCTGATCGGACGTCATATGACGTGATCAGGATTATGAGCCGCTGCGCGCCCCCGGGGGCGCTGATCGCGGATCGCGGCGATCGTTGTTGTGGGGTGTCAGTCTGACACCCGGCAACTACGATCTCGGTAAAGAGTCTCCAACGGAGACTCTTTACCACGTGATCAGCCGTGTCCAATCACGGCTGATCACAGTGTAAATAGGAAAAGCCGGTGATCGGCTTTTCCTCACTCGCGTCTGTCAGACGCGAGTAGAGGAGAGCCGATCGGCTGCTCCTCTGACAGCGGGGGTCTGTGCTGATCGATTATCAGCACAGCCCCCCTGAGGATGCCCACACTGGACCACCAGGGACGCCACCAGACCACCAGGGATGCCAAGGACAAGGTATGCCAACCTAGACCACCAGGGATTCCAGTCAGTGCCACAATGGATGCCAATCAGTGCCCATAATGGATGCCAATCAGTGCCCACAATGGGCATCACTGATTGGCATGCATTATTGAATGGCACTGATTGGCATCCATTAGTACAATATATTATAATACAATGCCACCTATCAGTTCCCATCTGTGCCGCCTATCAGTGCCTACCCATGCCCACCTGTGCCGCCTACCCATGCCCACCTGTGCCGCCTACCCATGCCCACCTGTGCCGCCTAACCCATGCCCACCTGTGCCACCTATCCATGCCCATCCATGCCAATCCGTGCCAATTTGTGCCACCTATCAGTGCCCATCCGTGTCGCCCATCAGTGCCACCCATCAGTGCCGCCTATCAGTGCCACATATCGGTGTCCATCATTGCCACCTCATCAGTGCCACTTCATTGGTGCCACCTCATCGGTGCCCATCAGTGCCGCCTTATCATTGCCCATCAGTGTAACCCCATCAGTGCCCATCAGTGAAGGAGAAAACTTACTTATTTGCAAAGTTTTGAAACTGAAACAAAAAAAAAACATTTTTTTTTTCAAAATTTTCGGTATTTTTTTATTTGTTTAGCAAAAAATAAAAACCGCAGAGGTGATCAAATACCACCAAAAGAAAGCTCTATTTGTGGGAAAAAAATGATAAAAATTTCATTTGGGTACAGTGTAGCATGACCGCGCAATTGTCATTCAAAGTGCGACAGCGCTGAAAGCTCAAAATTGGTCTGGGCAGGAAGGTGTTTAAGTGCCCGGTATTGAAGTGGTTAAAACATAATTATTTTTGGTATTAGGACTCATTTTACCTCCAAATTTAGGGGGTAGCTATGGGGGCTAGATTTACCCCTAGTATAGCTAATTTATATATGGCCAAATGGGAAGAAGAATAAGCTTTGTATAATTCACCAAGCCAATTGATAATGTACAATAGATTTATTGACAATCTGATCATATTCTGGGATGGTAGTGATCAGGAGCTCAGTACATTCCTACTGAGAACGAACCAGAATATAAAAAATATCACACTAACCTGGGAATCTAGCTATATGAACATCCACTTTCTGGACTTGGAAATCACTAATGAAAATAACAAGATAATTACAAAAACTAATTTTAAAGTTACGGATAGGAATTTGTATATTCCACAAAATAGTTGCCACCATAAACCATGGTTGGTGAATATACCTAGAGGTCAGTTCCTCAGGATTAAAAGAAATTGCACCTCCATTAGTGATTATGAGGAACAGTCATCACAGTTAGCAAGCAAATTTATTATGAAAGGCTCTGATTAAAAGTTTATCAATAAGAAAAGACAGGAAGTTGTAAATATGGAAAGAGGTATATTACTAGCTAACAAACCAGTAGAAGAAAGTAAAGAATTACTACTAGCTACGAAAAAGCATTATAATCTTCAACACAGACAGGTTGAAAGAATTATTGAAAAATATTGGAATTTATTAAAACATGATGATAGCTTAAAATCACTCATCCTGGAAAAACCTAGGTTCATATAAAAAAAGGGCAACTAAACTAAGAGATCAATTGGTTAAAAATGTAGTGGAACCCCCAGAATCTAATACCATAACTATATTTAATGGTAAGGGTTTTTATGCCTGTGGCAGACGTTACAGTTGTAGGGCGGCCACGAGTAACATTAAGAAAAGAGTCAACTTCACTAATAGCCATAATGGTAATGAATTTACACTTAGCCCTTGTACACACAGTCGGACATTCCGAAGGTAAATGTCAGATCGGACCGTTGTCGGATAATCCGACTGTGTGTGGGCTCCATCGGACTGTTTCTGTCGGAATATCCGACGGACAAAGTTTTAGAGCTGGTTTATAAAACTTTCCGACAACATGATCCGATTGGACTTTGTCCGATTGTGTGTAGAGAATTCCGATCAGACAAAGTGCCACGCATGCTCAGATCAAATTCCTAGACCAAAGCTATTGGCTACTAGCCTGAACGTAGTCCCGTCGTAACGAAATAACGTCATCACGTTACGTACGATCGGATTTTCCGATAACTTTGTCCGACCGTGTGTATGCAACACAAGTTTCGGACAAAATCCGACAGATTTTGTTGTCGGAATGTCCGACTGTGTGTACAAGGGCTAAGGGATTTTGTGTCATGCAATGCAGAGGGGTTAGTATATGCTCTACAATGTCCATGTGGTATTATATATGTAGGAAGAACAAAGAGGGCTATGCATATACGAATAAATGAGCATGTCTATCAAATAGTCAAAGGCAAGAAGGAGGATTATTTATATCACCATTTTAGAATGGTACATAACAGGAAAGGTGCTAGGAATGATGTTCTGGGGTCTAGAAAAATGTAAAAAACATTATAGGGGTAGTCATTGTATTAGGACACTTAGCCAAAGGGAATCCTGGTGGGTATATGAATTGGGCTCTTTAGCGCCCAGAGGATTAAATAAGGAATTTGATATCAATTGTTTTTTGGCCAATTTTTAATTGTTATCTGATGATCATTTTAATGCATATGTATATTTTATCATTTTCCCCTGCGTTTTCCTATATAGATCTCCTTATGATTGGAAATGTATTTATAAAGACTGGTATAGATCTAATTATATATATTATCATATTATTCGTTATCAAATAGTTTTATGATTTTTTTTTTATTTTCCCATATGGGTGGGTATTAAGGATGCATAATGCCATTAGTTACTCATATAAGGTTGAGTGTTTTACACACTATTGCGTAGGGATGCACCGATGCCACTTTTTTGACACGGGTATGAGTACCGATACTTGACATCATGTACTCGCTGATACCAATTACCGATACCTATCGCCTATGAAGAGGGATGTTTGGGAGGTGGCGGGGGGTTGTTGTTTGGGAGCCGGGTGATGGCAGGGTGGGAGGGTTAAGTGAGGGCAATATAGTTGAGGGTGGGGTGAAATAGAGATTGTGGGGTGGGAGAGTTTATATGGAAAAGGCTGTGATCGCTGGGGTGAGGGGGGAGGATGGGGATAAGAGGGTTATTGGGAGACATGATGGCAGAGGTGACAGCTGGTAGAGGGAAGGAGGAGACAACAGGCAAAAGTGACTGCAGGCATGGTACAGGAGACATTCAGAGACTGCAGGCATTGTACAGGACAGTCAGAGACTGCAGGCATTGTATAGGAGACAGTCGGAGATTGCAGGAATGGTACAGGAGACAGTCAGAGACTGCAGGCATGGTACAGGAGACAGTCAGGGACTAAATGCATGGTATAGGAGACAGCCAGAGAATGCAGGCATTGTACAGGAGACAGTCAAAGACTGAAGGCATGGTACAGGACACAGTCAGGGACTGAAGGCATGGTACAGGAGACAGTCAGGGACTAAAGGCATGGTACAGGAGACAGTCAGGTACTGAAGGCATGGTATAGGAGACAGCCAGAGACTGCAGGCATGGTACAGGAGACAGTCAGGGACTGCAGGCATGGTACAGGAGACAGTCAGGGACTGCAGGCATGGTACAGGAGACAGTCAGGGACTGCATGCATGGTACAGGAGACAGCCAGGGACTACAGGCATTGTGCAGCAAGGAAACAATGCTTGTGGGCTGTTAGGATGGGCGGGCCTGCACCTAGCGATGCCAATGGGAGGAGAAGGCAGGGTAGGCAATGTCCAGAGGGGAGGAGGAGGCGGGGAAGGCACTGTCCGGAGGGGAGGAGGAGGTGGTCCGCTCCCAAGCGACGTCACTTATGGTATCCATTTCCGGTATCGGAGCATTTTCGCGAGTACCGTAACTCGCAAAAATGTATGGTATTGGTGCATCCCTACTATTGTGTTAATATTGTGTTAATAGTGGGTGTTAGATATTATCAGGACACACAGTAGATACACATTATAATCATAAAGCCATTATAAGCAAACACACCCCCATTAAATAATAGTCAGAGATTAGTATTCAAATGTGTACATGAAAAGGTAAGCTATAGTGCATGGAATATTTTTCACTACTAGGGGTCGCTTGATAGTATGGATAAATAGACTTGCATAGGATATGGTATTATACATTTCTAAATAACAACAGTAACTCAGTAGATTATCACCACAATATAAATATAAGTATGGGGTTTCTTATATAGCATAATCATGCCAGCATATGATATCTACTAAATGAATCACCGCAGTCTAATTATAACAGTGGGCTACAAGAAAATGTCGGTGATCGTGGGCTACAAGAAAATGGCAGCAATCTCTGCTATAAAATGAATGGGGAAAATGTCAGCCTATCACAATTCCCAGAGGAAGTCACGAGACTGTGACAAAACCCGTAGAAGGAGCTTGATCAGCTGACGAGGAAGGAAGTGTGGGGTTTTTGTACTACAGGCTAAGGACAGGGAGAACGCGGGGAACTGTAGCTGCAGATTTGGTCTTCAGGTGACACTATCACCCCCCCTTTTGCTGTCCATAAGTATATCAAGGCTTGTTTTTTATTGTACTAATTGTGAGTGTACATTTATGTGGGATTTTAAGTTAAATAAACCTGTTTTAAAATGTTATCACACCATTGCAAGTTACCATTGTCTTTCACATGTGTGATATATGAGGATATATAGGCAGCCAGGAGGATATTAGCTTATATTCAGGAGGAAGGGGTGATCCCTGTAGCAACACTTAATCCATAACTAACCACTACAAGAAAGTGGAACCATAGGAGGATCTTCCCAAGCTAATATTATTTATCACAGGCTTTTTTTTAAAGTGCTTAAGGTACCTTCACCTGGTGAGAGGTGTGTGCACACCTACATAAAGAAATCACCATCACGATTTATAATGTCTGGACTGTTGCAATATTAAGGATCTTTGTGCAATACACGGAGCACACACACTTTTCCTATATATAGTTTTGGGATATTCAATTAAGATTCTACCTCTGGTACAATTTTTTTAGTTTGTTTCCATATTACAAGGAAATGATGGAGCATCTAGGACAGAACACCTTCTACCAGGGTTACTTTATTATGCTATATGCATACAAGTGCAAGTTAATTGTATGGTATTTGTCATGTCTTTACTTTCCATTAACATAGTAGATTTAGGAGGTGGTTGTGTGCCTATAGATAAATCCAGCCTCAAATTTTGTATATCCTAATTTCAATGCATAAAGCTGATTGAAATAATTTGAAGCAAACACCAAAACTTACATAGTCCTTTATCTCACTCAGCGACTCAAAAGTCGTTATGCAGATATCAATGTCAAGCTCCAAAGTGAGACCTTTGGCTAGCTCCATACAATTCAACCATCTTTTTTTTTTTCTTGAGGAATGTGGAGCAGGGGTTGGGGTGAATTCCAGAGCTCCAACTTTGGAACCCAAAAAACACCATGTGCAAGCTGATCACAAAAAAATACAACTGAGAAAGTTCAGACCTAATTCTAACCATTTATGACAGATGTGCAGCCTTTTTTCAAGCAAAGGTTCTTTTTGAATACGGAAAGTACAAGCAATATTAATAAATTGTGCTGTGCTATTATATTGGCTGTTTTTGGCAGCATTTAGGAACAGCTTGGACACGTCTTTCTTGGACTCTATTAGCGCGCATATTTTTTAATATATATTATTAAAAGCAGATGTATATTTGAGACATTTTTCAATGTGATTTATACAAACAGAAATCATCATCTAAGTCATTCAGGACTTGTAGTAATACATTAATAAATGCTATTGTGTAAAGCAGGAACTTACATTTTAAGGTGGTTTTTAGCCACCAGATACATTATTTGCATCAGTTACATTTTTTATATAAGTTTTTCTTAGTAACCAGAAATTGTTTTGTAGACATAAGATAAAACGTGTTTCACATTTTTAAAACCCCTTTAGTACCTGTTCACACCGGTGTGACTTGCTCCCCATTCCAGGCAAGTTGCACCCCAGTACCAGCAATGGAACCATTTATATCACCGCGACTCATGTTGCAGCGATTATGAAAAAGATTCCTGCACTACTTTTATTAAGTCATTCATTTTTTTTAACAAGTCCATGTAAAACATGTTTCCTAGTACATCATGCAGCATACACTGGGGTTGTGGCTCCACCCCCGCAACCTTATTCAACTAGTTCACTATAATTTTTCAGCTAGGCCTCACCACAGCATTCTTTTTGTCCCCACCTGATTGGGACTGATGGATTGCTTAGTACCCCTTCCCACACTCGCCCCAGCCAGGTTCAGCCTCTCCTGGGTGGAAGTCCCATCCTGTACAGCCTCTAAGTGAGCTAGATGGAGGAAACCCCAGTCTTGTGGTCTCAGGGGTATTGGCAGGCATGGCAGAGGTTTTTGTTAAGCCTTACTCTTGCAGGCTCCTTTTTTTTCCTTTTCTCACTTTCGGTTTTCCTGTTCTTCACTCCTGAGCCTTGTTACTCTCCTGCTCCTGTCCATTTCCAAGATGGCGGCCCCATTCTGAGGGCTTCTGCACATGCACAACTAGAATTGTGGGCCCTCTCCTTTACCAGTCTCTAAGCTGGCAATGGGGATCTCAGATCGTGTCTGGACACGTGCAGCGTGATGTCACTTCTGCTGCTTCGGCTGCCTGATTAAAAAGCTTTTTTTTCACATCTCTGGGTTACTGCACTGGCAATTTTGCTGTGTGAAAGTTGAGATGTATCTCCTCTCTGACTTTACTGGGTACCGTGCATGCAGGTATCAGTATTTATGCTCTCCTGCATCTGGCTCCCTGTGTGTATCTGCTTCCTTAGCCTAGTAATATGGTACTACTTCCTAGGTGTTTGGTGTGCTCTCCTTCTTCTTATGGAGTCCACTGCCTAAGTAGACCATCCTCAGCCTACCAGATAAGGGGTTAGGCAAGTATTGAAGATAGATCAAAAGAGAGCCTAGTTACTAAGGCTGTTATAACTTGACAGCCCTTCCAGAACATCAAGATCCACCACTTCAACACGGAGAGAACATTCTGGCCATGCTTCCACCTCGAGAAACAGACGATCCAGAAGAAGTCACTCCAGATCCTCCAGTCAACATAGCTCCCACCAAGCAAGGTCTCCTTCTCAGCATTTCCAACTGTACTCTCGTGGCCACCATTCCCGCCCAGGCTATAACGCCTGATAGGTTTGTGGAGCACCAGCTCTACCATAAGCTGGCTTGCCGTTTTTGCATTGAAGAAGCAACTAAAGAGAAAGACGCAGATGCCAGAGAGGTAGCAGATTTGATTAGAGTCCATTACTTCAGCCCCACAAGTTCCACAAAAATTGGCTAGCTTGTCAGAAGAATGAGGATTTAGAAGGTGCCTTTGGATCTGACTAGTCTTTGGTAGAACCTTTGGCCAAATTAGTCAAAGAAGCGATCGGTTGGGAGGAGGAGGAAGAAACACCTTGCAAAGTCAGAAAATAGTCTATGTAATCCCTCAGGGGTCAGAAAGGGGCAAGCGGCATCTACTTGCACCATATTCTCTTGGCTTATCAAGACCATAAAGAAAGCCTACTCAGTTCTACAGCATTCAACTCCGGAGGATTGAGGGCACATTCAACAAGGGCAGTGGCAACCTGCAGTATACTGCAGAGTTTCTCTGGAAACCATCTGTAAAGCCACAACGTGGTTGTCCAGGAAAATATTTATTTTGCACTACTATGTGGATCTGGCACAGCTTACATCAATAAAGTTTGGCAGATCCGTTTTCCAAGCTGGTCATGCCGGTCTGGTTAATAATATATATTTTTTTCTTCTTGCACCCACCTGAGTGGTGAGTTGTTTGCAGCTTATGCTGCTATAATGCATCAGGAAAACAGAAATTTGTATACTCACCTTTTTGTGATTTTTCTTTCCTGGTGCATCTTCATGGCAGCATACAGATTCTCACCCTTGAGGTGTTACAGAGAATGCTGTGGTGGGGCCTAGCTGAAAACTTATAGTTAACCAGTCCTATCAGGTTGCAGGGCGGAGCTACAACTTCAGTGTATGATGCTATGAGCACAGACCCCCACTGATACTGAGGACAGTACGCAGACCCCTACTGATACCTGGGACACGATGCAGACCCCCAGATGACAAAGGCTACGTTCACGTTCAAACAATTTGAACACTATCATATCAATAATGTGTTTAAAACACATTAAACACGCACCCCAGAAGCCCTCCAAATAATTTTTTAAAATTAAAGTATAACTATAGGGAAAACTTTTACCGTATATACTCGAGTATAAGCCGAGATTTTCAGCCTCTTTTTTGAGGCTGAAAGTGCCCCCTCGGCTTATACTCGAGTCACCGCTGTCTGACTGCTCGATCAGCGTATCGAGCAGACAGACGGCGGACATTAAAATTCAAAAGCCGCGCCTCCTTCTCCGCCTCCGCCTGTGATAGGCGGAACACTGAATTTCCCAGCAGTCAGTGTTCCGCCTATCACGGACATCCGTTCATTCTCATACTACGGACGAGTATGAGAGGATGTCCGTGATAGGCGGAACACAGGCTGCTGGGAAATTGAGTGTTCCGCCTATCACAGGCGGAGGACGGAGGCGCAGCTTTTGAATCGTAGAATGGCCGCCGAGAAGAGCGGCGATCCATCGGCACGACACGGGACGGAGGAGGCACGGGACGGAGGAGGCACGGGACAGAGGAGGCACGGGACAGAGGAGGCACGGGACAGAGGAGGCTCGGGACGACGGCGGCTCGGGACGGAGGCTTGGGACACAGGTAGGCTGGACACACACACAAGGCTGCACGGACACACACACACACACACACACACACACACACACACACACACACACACACACACACACACACACAGGGATGGATGGATGGATGGATGGATACACACACACACACACACACACACACAGGGATGGATGGATGGATGAATACACACACACACACACACACACACACACACACACACACACACACACACACACACACACAGGGATGGATGGATACACACACAGGGATGGATGGACGGACACACAGGGATGGATGGATGGATGGATGGATGGATGGACACACACACAGGGATGGATGGACGGACACACACACAGGGATGGACGGACACACAGGGATGGACAGCCATGTCTCACCCTCGGCTTATACACGAGTCAATAAGTTTTCCAGTTTTTTGGGGGTAAATTGGGGGCCTCGGCTTATATTCGGGTCGGCCTATACTCGAGTATATACGGTAGTTGTGGAGAGGGATTAGAACCCCTATCAAATTTTTATTGCTGTCTGCTCCTCCTTTGAAGAGATTCCCCTATCTGTTTGTCCTGTTTACCATTATCATTGTTGGGTTGTCACCAGAACAGGAATAAAGGGGAAATCTTCCAGTAGAGACGCTAGTTCTGGGGACAACCAGGGATCTCCTCACTTTAGAGGGATTTCCTTTCACTTCCTGTTTTGGCTATGACAGAAAGTCAAGGTGAATCTCCCCAATGGGACACAGATGGTAAAAATAAACATTACAGGGGTTACTTTTACTGTAAACTCTCTCTTGCTCTATACAAAACAATTTCAAAAGTTTTGCCTCTATTCCAACTTTAAGGGGGAAGTTTTTTCTTCCACCTCATTGATAACTGATAAACGTTTGTCAAACGCACCATAAGCACTCTGTAAATTCTGTGGGTACATTAATGGCACATTACCATAGACCTGAATGGAAGTCATTGACAAGTTTCAACTCCTCTCATGCCGCGTACACACGGTCGGAGAATCTGTCGGAATGAGTCTTATCGGACCGTGTCGTCAGATAATCCGACTGTGTGTGGTATGCATCGGACTGCTTCCGTCCGAATCTCCGTCCGACACAATTTTCCAACATGTTGGAAAGATTTCCCGACCAACTAGGCCGGACGGACCGAATTCGATCATGTGTAGAGCATTTTCATCGGACCAAGTGCCACGCATGCTCACATTCAAATTCCAACACGGAAGCGCTCGTTCAGGTAAAACTACTGCTCGTAAGCGATATAGCACATTCGCCACGCTGCAATGTTAAAAAATCAGTCATCAAGCGCATTCTCTTGTTCTTTACAATGCTGCAAGAACCAACTTCTTTTGATGCTCATAGTCACACACACTTCTCCCGAACGGATTTCATTACTCTTTTTTTAACCATTTCAGCAATACAATTTTAGTTTAAGTCACATCTACACAATGTTTTTTTTTGTTTGTTTTTTTGGATGTTTTTTTGGGGGGGGATTCCCTAAAAATCTCCTTTAATGACACTGGTCATTTATCCTTTTTTTTTACTTTTTATTTTTGGGTGTAAACTTACAACAACAACATTATTGTATTTTTTAGATTTTCTTTTTCTTTTTTAATCTACAGGAGGTTGTTTAGTGTTGGTACCCCTTGTTCTTTAGTTCACTTTGTATTTTGGAAATGTACCTGCCTGCTCACAAATAAACTCTACTTTATGAAGGAAAACACATTACACAAGTATTTCATCAAACAAAAATAAAATTTATTTAGTTTGCTCCCAAATAAAACTAGGAACGCAGCACTGGAGAAACTTCTTAACTTTGGTGCAGCCTTTGGCCCCCAGGGCAGACATGACTAAATGAGATATAAAAAAATTGGTGGCCTGAGGAGTAGATACCTCAGGGAGAGAAGTCTGCTCCTGAAGTCCTAGAGAGCAGGAAATTCAGATGCCATTTCTGTCCCAAGGATGGTGATCTTGAAGAGGCTGCATCTTCTGGCACACCAGACTCATCCCAGGCCATCACTCTCTGGTCTTCCTTTGGGACTTCCCACCAGGCATCCTTCCAGGCTGTGGCTGGGCTCCTGTAGCTGGGGCAGGAGGAGGAGGAGGGCGTTGGTGGACCTCCTGGCTGCCACTTGCCACAGCCTCCCCCCGACTGAGGTCTTCCTGTGTATCAAAAGGGGACATAGTTTTAGATTTTTGATCAATCACAACATTTTGTGCTCCTGGCTTTTGCTATTTGACTGTTACCAAATAGAACAGACTATCATTCTGAAACCAGCATTTTTCTTTCCCGTCCCAATCATTTTTGGTCACTACTGTCTATTGAGATGTAAACCACTTGGAAAAATCTCAACTTACTGATCAATAAGAACATCTAGTTAACATCATTAAATGTAACACAAGAAATATGTTCAACAATGCAATACCTGTCTCAAGCTTGGCCCCACCACATGGTGCTGCCTGGAAGGCCCAGGTTGGTCATCAGAAGCTTCAGCTGGGGGTGAAGGATGCCTTGGAGGAAGCATGGAGAGTGGTGGCCTGAGTGGTGGCCTGGGTACCCCTTGGTCTACCAGAAAATGCAGCCTGTCAAAGTGCACCATCCTGGGGTAGTAAACAGCATCTGGATCTCCTGCTCTCAAGGACTCCAGGTGCTTCTTCCTCTCCCTGAAATATGTAAGCTTCATGGTCACAATTTTGCGATTCAGATATGTCATGTCTGCCGTGGGGACCCTGATCTGCACCAAAGCAAGCAGTTTCTCCAGTGCTGCATTCCTCTTTGATCTGTCATTATAAAATTTGTTGTGGAACTGCCACAGGCAGGGCATCTCCATGTAGAGCTCGAGGAATAGCCCCATAAAGTTGGCATTGTTGAATGGGTTTATTTTTTTTTGCAAGACACAACACAAGACAAACCCTCAAATACTAATAATGCAATTAAAATCCCTCCTAATCTTGTCCCAACAGCGGCCTAGATACAAGCAGTCTAGTCTAGTGAAGCACAAAGTTAAAAATGTTACCTTCGTTTCCACGTTCGCCGCGTCCGTGACTCACACTCTCCTCCCAGATCGTACGGACGATACACATGTGTGGCGTTTTATATACAGTGCGCATGCGTGAAACTCCGCCCGCCCCTGACGTTCTTTCCAGACTATTCCCCGCCCCTTCGCTTCCCGTGCAGTGGGGAGAGCACATGGCAGAGAGAACGCACGTGCGCAATAATAGTTCCACTAACGAGGAGGAGGGTGAGGAAAGCCCGGAGCCTGAAACGTCCCGATCCAGGAAGACAAGATTTAAGGCCTCAAATATATCTTTTGGAGAGATGTTGGAGATGGTCGACATATTGAACAGGACCGACTATGATGGGAAGTATGGACCTTACCCAAACCCAAATATCAGAAAAAGGCAAGATCATGAATAAAGTTGTGAAGAGTCTTCTGAAGAATTTTGGGGTACACCGATCCAAAGATCAACTGAGAAAACGCTGGTCAGACCTGAAACTGAGGGAGCACGAGCAGTACCTAAGGATCAAGCGTGTTCTTAAAAAAAGTAAGTAGTTGTCGTGTGTTCATATGATTATTCTTGCTTGCATACATGCTCCATGTGCTTTGATTTCATGTTGTGCATTTTAAAATGGCCACTTTGAAGGTCATGGTTTCGTTCGTTCGTTCGTAGGAAACATCGTTCTGCAGGGAAGTATTCCAGCTTAACAAAGTGGCCCCAATAATGTTCTCACCTTGGAACTCGGCCCAAAAACACATTGTACAACACTTCCAAGCAACGTTTCATATTCCTATTTATGCCCTCTGTGTGCTAATTAATCTTTGTTTACATTCTCATAGGGGAGAGAAGACTCGGCAAGTATGAGGACACCAGGGACCATGAGGACACCAGGGACCACACCCCTCCCAAAGAAGGGCAACTTCCAAAAGAAGAAACAGAGGAGCAGGAGCAGGAGCAGGAGGAGGAGGAGGAAGGAGAGATTGTGGAGGTTGGCCAAATTGTCACCACAACAGGTGAGTGTCGAAGAACACAGCTTCCGGTAAGCTCATCAATGTATATCACCATATTTGGATTACATGGTGTGTTTGTTTTTGTTTTTTCTAGGTGATGTGGAGGAAGATTCCCGTTTTACCAGTGAAAGTGCCCAGATCTTGATCGGGGAGATAATGGGGTGCAATAGGGATTTGGAAATTGTACAACAAAACATCAATGATGTTAAAAATAAAATGAAGAACATCATTGATGTTTTGGGGAAAGTGTGAAAACGAAAAAACTAGATAGGGTTTTATTTTGGATTTTTTTTTTTTAAATGTTGTATTTTGCATAATTCCAAATTTGGAAGATGCACAGAGTGTGTAAACATGCGCTATCTCACATCATGGGGGATCAATGTACATGTTTTGTGGAAAGTGGCTGAGATGAAGGGGTTGCAGCCCCAGAGCATGTACATTGATCCCCCATGATGGGAGATAGCACATGTTGACACACTCTGTGCATCTTCCAAATTTGGATTTTTCAGGGGTCACACCCCATGTGATGAAGGCAATATCAGCCCAGTTTGTACATACTCATGTCTGATATTGTCTTCACTTTTCCAAGTTAAACTTTGTAAGTTCCTGTGTTCTGTATTTTACGCTTTGATACATGCCTGTTTACACAAAAAAACAACTAAAAAATAAATATTATTAAACTGGGTTTTGGATACCCAAAATATCTTGGTTGTGTTGTAAAAACCTTTACTAAACGCACATATGAACGTGCTTGTATTAAAAAGTTGAATTCTCAACAATGCGTGGCTTCCTTTTTCATTGGGCTTAAAATGTATTTGTAGTGAAATTTGAGTTTGTGCTGAGAAGGAGTGCAATTTACTAAAGGCAACTCCACTTTGCACTCCAAGTGCAGTTTCAGGTGTACTTTTGCAGTGCACTTGTAGTGCATAGTGGATGAGCCTTTAGTAAAAAGCACCCACAGTGATGTGTCAATTTGGACAATCATGCCATTTTCCTGCCATGGTGCTGAAAATGAGCATGATTTAGATCAGTAATGCACTACACATTAGTTAACAAAAAGAAGGTGTGTGTGTAGCAGACCCACAACATAATAAGATTATCTGAAGAAGAGACTGTCCCCTCATCTCACTCTGAACTTGGATTTGCACTGTTGGTGAAAAAGGCACAACTTGATGAAAACTGGCAAAGTGGGAGGCCACAGTCTGCCATTAATGTGGCGCTGAAGGACACTGTGTAGTGACACAAGAAAAAAAGCTAGTAATTTTACAAATCAACATTGCATGCAGATTAGACACACACATTTTTGGCCAAAATTTGTATAACATTTTTTAAAATGAGTATTTAAAGCCTAAAGTATAAGGTCCTCTTATGAGAGTCCTAACCCCCCCATCCCCCCCATCTGATGGGCCCTTGCTAAAAAATGAGGGGGGATGTTTAGGACAGGTAACCCTCTCCACTTGATTGAGAGCTGAATGCCTAAATAATGTGTGATACTTTGTGAAGCCCCTCCTTAGTTACACTATTGGCAGCCCACCGGACAGGTAAGAAGTGTCATAATAACAAAATGGAAGCACATGTTGACATTCTGCTATTACATAGCAAGAAAATGAATGTGTTAAAAAAATCTAAATAGCATTTGAAAGTATTGAGGCCCTTACACTACATGCTTTGGTGAATTGTTCCATAAATGTTATCATGAAAAAGGTATTTAGAGTGTGTATTGGGTTGGGTCAAGTCATCAGATAGAAGATTGCTATCAGCTGAGGTCACAGTTGGGGAGAGGGGGGTTACTAATGAGTTTGGCACAACTCCAAAAAACACAAAAAAGGTCACTTTGCATGAATTGAAGCACACACATCACATTCATAGAGATTTTAGGGGGTGTTTAGGGGAAAGCAATACTATGGAGCTGACAAAAGACATTGTCAAGTGACTAGACTATAGTTTTAGGGGCCAAGAAGAGCATGGTGGGGAAGTTAGTGAGGCAAATCTGCATGAGGACAAAGCATATGAATTAGAGCATATTGCAATGATGGTAATTAGGGATTGAGGAAAGAAATGCAAGACATTAGCAATCATGAAATACATAGAATGTGATGTTTAAGGTTAAAGCTTAGCATAATATAGTCCTTCAGCAGGAGCTAAATGATGGCAGAACAGGTCTCTGGAATAATGATCCCCAGAGCCTGGGGGGAGATGCCTGTAGAGAACTTGAGGTCCTGAAGGCTTCTCCCTGTCGCCAAGTAGCGCAACGTGGCGATGAGCCTCTGCTCCGGAGTGATGGCTTGCCGCATGCAGGTATCCTGCCTGGTGATATAAGGTGACAGCAAAGCCAGCAGACAGTGAAAAACGGGGTCCGTCATCCTGAGAATAATCCAGAAATGATCAGGATTATTCTCGCGGATCTCACGGAGCAAAGGCATGTGGGAGAACTGGTGATGCTGGCGCAACCAATTCTTGGTCGTCCAAACATGTTTCATCTACGTACTCATCGTACAGTTTGTGCTGTGCAGGGGTTCTTACTTTGACTTTGACACAAGCCCTTTGGCTTATGTCAAAGTCAAAGTAAGAACCCCTGCACAGCACAAACTGTACGATGAGTACGTAGACGAAACGTGTTTTGAAAACGGTCGGCTGGTCAGAACGGACACCAGAAAGCAATGCTAAACAGCAAGGCCTGAAAGGACGACCTGAATAGCAGAAGCAAGCAGACAATAAAAAATGCCTTTCAAAGTGTACTATACCAAGATAGAGTCCACAATGAGAAGCAAATACTTAATGACTGCACTGATTATCAGATACGCAAAGACAAGCAGAAACTGAAGAGCAGTAGCGATCTGAATCACTAATCTGAAAAGCACGAATCGTCTTTCACCAAACTTCTACTAAAACACGAGATCATCAGAAGGAGCCCAAAGGGTGCCGGACGTGGAGCTGAACTTCCTTTTTCTAGTCCCGCCGTACACGACTTACGTCACCGCGTTCTTGGCCACCTGCGAAATCAGACAACTTGGCCCGACTGTGTGTATGCTAATTTGATGGACTGTGACAGGTACTCGGGTACTCAGATGAACTGTGACAGGTACTTTGATGGGTGGTGACAGGTCCTCTTTACTGGGGGGGGGGGGGGGGGGGGCGGCAATCAGTGTGTGTCGGTGTACACTGTAAGCGGTAACGAGATGTTACTGCAATCTCCTTCTCACACACGATCGGGGTGTGAGGAGGAGAACCCGGTAACATCTCGCCCCCTCTATGTGCCTCTATGTGCCTCCATCGCCTGCTGATCTCCTCCTTGCTGCCTGTCAGCTTGGAGCCTGTGTGTGAGCAAACTATGAATTTTTTTTTTTTTTTTTTGTTTAGCAAAAAATAAACCCCTCAGTAGTAAGTAAATACTACCAAAAGGCAGCTCTATTTGTGTGAAAAAGTGATAAAAAAAATGTATTTGGGTACAGTGTGGCATGACCATCATTCAAAGTGCAAGATCGCTGAAATCTGAAAATCCGCCTGGTCTGGAAGGTTTAAGTGCCCAGTAGGTAAATGGTTAAAAACACACACATGCTGCCCATTTGATCATAATGTAAGTGAGGGGATTATACGATTTAACTTATATGCTTAACAGCCCCTTCAAAGCTATGAAACTTACCACATTTGTTTTGGAGGCACAGAAAAAGAAAATTTAGAAAAATTCAACATAAAATACACCAAAACTCATATACTTTTTTCTTTGTCATACTTTTGCAATTTTTTCAAATTTCCCTTTTGCAAAGTAATATCATAATGTGCTCTTATACATCTCATACTAGCATATAGTGAGAGACGAAGCCCTCCAGTGGTGCATTGTCACTGCTGACATGGCTTCCATTTTTATCCAGTCTTCCTTCCAGGTTTGATGGCCCCAGCCTTTTGAATGGCATGCCGTCAATTGAGCACAATGCTCATGTGCCCATGACGTCATCGGCTGCTACACATGTAAATAGTTTCTTATTATAGGCTTACCTGTAGGTATAAAAAAAACAAGTGGACTTTCATACTACTTTAAAAAATATATATAATTATGTAATTTTGGGAGGTTTTTGTACTTTTACATTTTTTCTAAGCTTTTTTTACAATTTTGAAATTTTCATTTTGTCATTTTTTTTATATTTTTTTCTAATAGTTATAAGTACTTATCTTTATAAGATGCAGCATGATCCCTAGCTGCTGACTGCCACCACGAAAAAAATCTGGGTCCAGATGTTTAGCCTCCTTTGTCTCTAAATGGAGAAAAAAAATTAAATCAGGAAACAGATAAGTATATAGTACACCTAAAGTTCATTAACTTTTTGCTTTTTCATAGTTTTGTAAATAAAAAAAAAAGACAAATTATGTCAATTGTATGGGTCCTTTGTAGCTTTTTTTTTTTTTTTTAAGTTTTTTTTTTTTCATTTTGAATTTCTGTAGGTTTTTTTTTTTTGCTTAAGAGGGGACTTACCTGGTATACCCTGATATAACTTTATTGTGGAGGCACTGAAGGACCCAAACCTTTATTGTCTTCGGAAAGGATGATGGAGAACTATCCTCTGAAGCCTGAGCAGGATCCACTGTCGATCTTCATTGGCCAGTCGGTAGCGTCCTACTGGACAGAGAGGATAAAGCCTATAAGAAAAATAACATTGAGTATGGAACTGAAAGCTGTAGTACAATCAGGTACAATCATTGGTAATTGTAGAATAGAAACGTTTAATTATTATAATTTTTTTTTACATTTTAGCATATAATAATAATTTGAATACACAATTATGCAGTATTAATAATAATAATAATAACACATAATGATACATATTAAAGTTGATTTACATAAGGCGTAGAAGCTGTTCACTATGCAAAGAGAATGTTGGTACATGGGGTGAAGTTGTGTTCACTTTGAATGTGCACATTGGGTATTCAAAGGGATCACAGCTTCACTTTATCTACCAACATTCACTATAGAAAGTGAACAGCCCCTGCTCTTTTGGTAAATACCCCCATTTCTTATTTAGCAAGGAGATGCATTATACAATGGTGGTAAAGTTGTGTTTATCTGGTCTGTTCTTCATGGTCTTAGATAATTACATGTCTTACAGAGGCTGGATATGTGTTGATCACCATTACCCACTGTCATACTAACATCCAGGTATGTCCTTATAGTGACCAATGAAAAGAAATATGGTATGACAATTGCTTCTAAATACACATCCAGCCTCTGTAGTACATGTGTAGAACGTAAGACCATTGCTGATCACATAAACACATCATTAATGCTTTGCCAATGAACATTTGAATACACGGCTTGCCCCCATTGCTGCAGTTTTCTGTGATAGTTTAGCTGAAAATGGATTGGTCATGCAGCAATATACCCAAATGAGTTTTATATATATCTGTTGAGACAGATAAAACTTCCTTTTGGTGGTATTTATTAAACCACAGTTTTTTCCTATTAGGTTAAAAAAAAGAGGAGTTTGGTAAAAGTGTGCAATGGTTTGTCATATGAGAAAATGCGAATCTGCTAACCATGTTTGGGGTGCCATTAAGAGACTTTTTTGCACACATGCTTAAAAAATTATTTTTAGCCCTGAAGATTACCAAAAACCCCAAAAGAGTATATATATTCTGAAAGCAGACACAGTAGAGAATAAAATAATGGTAGTTCCATATTTTTATGTCACACGATATTACTGCAAAATTTCAGTAACATATATACTAAAGGTAATTTTAGGGCACACAACAGCAATAAATTACCAAATTTTTAGCACAATATAAAAGATGAGGTTGCACCAAATAAATAGATACTCAACATGTCAAACCATAAATTTGCGTGCGCCCGTGAAATGGCGACAAACTTCAGTACCCTATATTTTCCATAGGCCCCCCCTATAGGTCATCACTTTAACTTTGCAATGGATACATATGTATCGCAATTTTTTCTTTTCGTGTGTAGGTGCCCCCGACAGAAGCGTTTATGTTTCATTTTCATTTTTTGTTGAATTTTTTGCGTACAGTATCTCTAATGTGTACATTGGGTGACAGGTTCTAAAAGACCGTGGATGTCTCCCCTGTGCTCCACTGAATGCAATGCAATGCAGATCACATTGCCATATATTCTTTTCCAGCCATGCAAGGCAGGGACACTGAGGGTTGTATCCAGAAGTAAGGTCAAACACGTCGCTTTCTGGGTCAGCAACAGGGAGGGGTGTTGAGCAGACGTGTGTACCCGGTGGCACTTGCTATATTAGCCCTGGTCCTGCAGATGGGCAAGCGTAGCCAGGCATACATCGTAGGCGCGTGCACAAGAGACAGAGGAATGAAGGAACATGCAGAGCTGTAGTCTGAATAGACAAGCGCCCTGCTAATCTTCCACTAAGCTTCCTCTTCCACATTATTTTAAGTTGTTATCTCACGTGTCTGAGAGCTTCTCTGAAGTAACTCATGCTGATAACAGGAATGAAGCACAAGATAGAAATGGCACATAGAGCTTTGAATAGGGATACTGTAAGTAAACACCAGGCCCGGACTGGGACAAAAAAATAGGCATATTGGAATGAGCAGCCCATGACATCTTAACTGGCCCCTTCCCCACTCTTCATCCTGACGGATCCCCGGGAGAGGGAGGGGGAAACCCGGCAAAGGTGCAGGGGGCAGGGAAAGAGCAGGGGGGGGCAGAGAGCACAGGGAAGAACCTTGAGAACATGGGGAGGGGCAAGAGCACAGAGTGGCTGGAGAGCACTATGGGGGGAGGTGGAGAACATAGGGAGGAAGAGAGCACAGGGGAGAGGCAGAGAACACAGGGAGGAAGAGGAGAGCACAAGGGGGCCGGAGAGCATGGGGGGGCTGGAGAGCACAGGGAGTGGGGGGTTGGAGAGCACAGGGGGAAGCAAAAACACAGGGTGGGGCGGAAAGCACAGGGAGGGCAGGAGAGCACGGGGTGGAGAGCACGGGGGAGGTGGAGAGCAGAGTGGGGAGGCGGAGATCACTGGCGGGCTGTAGAGCACTGGGGGGGAAGGCACAGGGGGGGGCAGCAGAGAGCATGGGAGGAGGTGGAGAGCACAAGGGGTAGGCGAAGATCAATGGGGGGGCTGGAGAGCACTGGGGGAGAGGTGTAGGGTAGAGGGGGAAGAGGAGGAGGAGAGCATGGGGGGCTGGAGAGCACAGGGAGTGGGGGGCTGGAGAGCACAGGGGGAAGCAAAAACACAGGGTGGGACGGAGAGCACAGGGAGGGCAGGAGAGCATGGGCTGGAGAGCACGGGCGGAGGTGGAGAGCAGAGCAGGGTAGGCAGAGATCAATGGGGGGGCTGGAGAGCACTGGGGGAGAGGCGTAGGGCACAGGGGGCAGCGTAGAGCATGGGGGAGGTGGAGATCAAAGGGGGGCTGGAGAGCACTGGGGTGGCTAGCGAGCACTGGGGGAGAGACAGAGGGCACAGGGGGGCGGCATAGAGTATGGGGGAGGTGGAGACCACAGGGGGACTGGAGAGCACGGGGGGCTAGAGAGCACCGGGGGAGAGGCAGAGGGCAGAGGGGGGCAGCATAGAGCTTGGGGGAGGTGGAGAGCACAGGGGGGGCTAGAGAGCACTGGGGGCAAGAGAGCACCGGGGGAGAGGCAGGAGGCAGCTTAGAGCATGGGGGAGGTGGAGAGCACAGGGAGAGAGATGGAGGGCATAGGGAGCAGTGTAGAGCATGGGGAGAGGTGGAGAGCACAGAAGGGAGGTGGAGAGAAGAGGAGGGCTGGAGAGTACTGGGGGGGGCTAGAGAGCACAGGGGGCTGGAGAGCATTGGGGAGGTGAAGAGCAGAGGGGGAGGTGGAGAGCACGGGGGGGTGGAGAGCACAGGGGGAGAGGCAGAGGGCACAGGGGGCAGCATAGAGCATGGGGGAGGTGGAGAGCACGGGGGCTGGAGAGCACTGGGGGCTAGAGAGCACTGAAGGAGAAGCAGGGGGCAGCTTAGAGCATGGGGGAGATGGAGAGCACATGGGGAGAGACGGAGGACATAGGGAGCAGTGTAGAGCATGGGGAGAGGTGGAGAGCACAGGAGGGAGGAGGAGAGAGGTGGAGAGAAGAGGGGGTTGGAGTGCACTGGGGGGCTAGAGAGCACGGGGGGCTGGAGAGCATTGAGAGAGGTGAAGAGCACAGGGGGAGGTGGAGAGCACAGGAGGAGAGACAGGGGGCAGCGTAGAGCATGGGGGAGGTGGAGAGCACAGGAGGCAGCATAGAGCATGGGGGGAGGTGGAGAGCACAGGAGGGAGGTGGGGAGCACAGGGGGTAAGCGGAGGGCACAGGGCCAGGTGGAGAGCACAGGGAGAGCTGAAAAGCACAGGGGGAGAGGTGGAGGGCACAGGGGGGCAGCGTAGAGCATGGGGGAGGTGGAGAGCACAGGGGGGAGAGATGGAGGGCCCAGGGGGCAGCGTAGAGCATGGGGGGAGGTGGAGAGCCCAGGAGGGAGGTGGAGAGAACAGGGGGGCTGGAGAGCACTGGGGGGTGCTAGAGAGCACTGGAGGGGGCTGGAGAGCATTGGGGGGAGGTGAAGAGCACAGGGGGGGCTGGAGAGCACTGGGGAGAAGTAAAGGGCACAGGAGGGCAGCAGAGAGCACAGGAGGGAGGTGGAGAGCACAGGAGGGAGGTGGATATCACAGGGGGGAGGTGGGGAGCACAGGGGGCAGCGGAAAGCATGGGGGGAGGTGGAGAGCACAGGGGGAGAGACAGAGGGCACAGGGGGCAGCATAGAGCATGGGGGAGGTGGAGAGCACGGGGGCTGGAGAGCACTGGGGGCTAGAGAGCACTGAAGGAGAAGCAGGGGGCAGCTTAGAGCATGGGGGAGATGGAGAGCACATGGGGAGAGACGGAGGACATAGGGAGCAGTGTAGAGCATGGGGAGAGGTGGAGAGCACAAGAGGGAGGAGGAGAGAGGTGGAGAGAAGAGGGGGTTGGAGTGCACTGGGGGGCTAGAGAGCACGGGGGGCTGGAGAGCATTGAGAGAGGTGAAGAGCACAGGGGGAGGTGGAGAGCACAGGAGGAGAGACAGGGGGCAGCGTAGAGCATGGGGGAGGTGGAGAGCACAGGAGGCAGCGTAGAGCATGGGGGGAGGTGGAGAGCACAGGAGGGAGGTGGGGAGCACAGGGGGTAAGCGGAGGGCACAGGGCCAGGTGGAGAGCACAGGGAGAGCTGAAAAGCACAGGGGGAGAGGTGGAGGGCACAGGGGGGCAGCGTAGAGCATGGGGGAGGTGGAGAGCACAGGGGGGAGAGATGGAGGGCCCAGGGGGCAGCGTAGAGCATGGGGGGAGGTGGAGAGCCCAGGAGGGAGGTGGAGAGAACAGGGGGGCTGGAGAGCACTGGGGGGTGCTAGAGAGCACTGGAGGGGGCTGGAGAGCATTGGGGGGAGGTGAAGAGCACAGGGGGGGCTGGAGAGCACTGGGGAGAAGTAAAGGGCACAGGAGGGCAGCAGAGAGCACAGGAGGGCAGCAGAGAGCACAGGAGGGAGGTGGAGAGCACAGGAGGGAGGTGGATATCACAGGGGGGAGGTGGGGAGCACAGGGGGCAGCGGAAAGCATGGGGGGAGGTGGAGAGCACAGGGGGAGAGACAGAGGGCACAGGGGGAAGCATAGAGCATGGGGGAGGTGGAGAGCACAGAAGAGAGGTGGTGAGAACTGGGGGGCTGGAGAGCACCGGGGGGCTAGAGAGCACCGGGGGGCTAGAGAGAACCAGGGGGCTAGAGAGCACTGAGGGCTAGAGAGCACTGGGGGGCTGGAGAGCATTGGAGGAGGTGAAGAGCACAGGGGGAGAGGTGGAGGGCACAGGAGGAGAGCGTAGAGTATGGGGGGAGGTGGAGAGCACAGGGGGAGGTAAAAAGCACAGGAGGAGAGGCGGAGGGCACAGGGGGGCAGTGTAGAGCATGGGGGAAGGGGGAGAGCACAGGAGGGAGGAGAAGAGCATGGGGGGGGGGCTGGATAGCACTGGGGGAGCGGGTGGAGGAGCCAGGTACTGTTGGTGGGTGTATAAATAATGAAGTAGTGCTAACAACTCAAAAAACAAAAAATGCAAATGTGCTTAGAAATACACTGATTCCTCCTGAAATTGTGTCTTGGCACACACAATTATTAACAAACAATCATAGTGATATGATTGTTTGTTAAAACGTTCAAAATACGAATAAGTCTGATCCAGTGAATAAAGTGCAATAGAGTCCAGTGGATTCACTGATCAGACTTATTCGTATTTTAAACGTTTTATTTATCACTATAATTGTTTGTGCCAAGACACAATTTCAGGAGGAATCAATTTATTTCTAAGCACATTTGCATTTTTCTTTTTTTGAGTTATTAGCGCTACTTCATTATTTATACACAGATTTATTGGTGGCGGTAACACTATAGAAGTCTAGCTGCTTTCCACTTTATACTAAGCACTTTATATGAGAATATTATTTTTCAAAATGTTTTCACATTTTTCAAATATCTTTAGTTTATTGATTCTCAAGCAGTTTTGATACTCTACTTTTTCAATTACTGTTGTGGCTGCAGTAGAGAGCAAAGCCGATGCTTCCTGTACATTTGGTATCACTCCGCCTGTGACAAGAACCAGCACAATACAGGAAGCGTCGGCTCTGCTACCTCTAGCTCTGGCTCCATTCTTCACACTAATGCTTGGGGATTGGGGGTTGGGTACCTGCGATATGGGCCTGCCATCCCACCATGCAGGAGGTGGCAGGTCACATAAGAGGGTTCCGCAGCCCACATGTGGTCCACGAGCCAGCAGTTGGGCACCCCTGGTTTACAGACTACAAAGTGTTCTGTGGATGGGCAAGGGGAGATCCAAATGACAGTGCGGCTTCTTCTATATGAAAGCTACAGCTCTCACGGTCACAGTGTCAGAACTACAATGATAGCTATACTATCTGGCCTCAATGAAAGTGTAATTATTAAACAAATTACAACTATGCCTTTAAGTGACATGCACCTAATGTGACTTAACTTATATTTACACTGCCTGGAGCTCTGCTCTAATTCCTTCCAGTACCGTGAAATACAAGTTCATAAAACTGTAGATCCTCTTACTACTAGAATAATTTAATTTCTCAAGAGTAATAGACACTTCCAAAGAAGAGCGCTTTCCTGTAATGACCAGTCAGATTATACCTTGTTTAGTATTCCCAGAAAGTATAATATGAATCCTGATTGCTCATAATGGTAATAGCTAAATACTCCAAAGTTTGTGGATATCTTTTTCTTGTGTTTTTATGAATAGGTCCCATATGCATGCAAATAAATTAAAAGTTGACTCTAATGGCCCTGAAGGCATCTGAACAGCCTATAAATTTCACAATTAAAAAGCAAAAGTGTGACAGCTAAGAATCTTATACTTGGATTATAGAATGCTAGCATGCTATTGGTTGGGAATATGACTTTGTCAGGAGCTTTACATCTTTTTAATTAAAGCCATATTGGATGGAAATCATATTGTTCTTCAACCACATAGTCTGAATTTTACATAGTGTTCTATTCCAAAATTCCTTTGTAAATCCAAGTATCAATCTCCTATAAGTTTAGAGCAGCTGCTTCCATGTCAACATACTGTAAACCAAAACTATAAATTGTTATCCTACAGCTTTAGTTTTAGACTTACAGAATATTTTATTGTTTGTGAAAAGAGCAGACATTTTATTTGGCAGATTTTCCATATTCATCTTGTTGGCTTTGTTCTATAGTCATGTGTCTGAGAGAGAAGTCTGGATTAGGTTTTAAAGTGGTGGAAAGGTTGTATTGATTAAAATCTTGTATTAAACCACTGGTATTTAAATTGTGGATTTTTCTTTAATCATCTGCTTTGACCACACAATTACATTTCTTGGGTGTTATCCTACTAGACCCTTTTGCATCCTTGTATCAATTATCACAATCCTGATACTCACTTCAGATCTCTGCTGTCATCTGTAGGAAATGAGAATATGGAATACACTGTATTCTAAAAGTTATATACATGTCTCTTAACAGCGTCATTAACCACTTGCTTACTCGGCACTTAAACACCATTCTGCCCAGACCAATTTTCAGCTTTCGGTGCTCTCACACTTTGAATGACAATTACTCAGTCATGCAACACTGTACCCAAATGAATTTTGTGTCCTTTTTTTCCCACAAATAGAGCTTTCTTTTGGTGGTATTTGATCACCTCTGGGGTTTTTATTTTTTGCGCTATAAATTAAAAAAGACCGAAAATTTAGAAAAAAAACACATATTTCTTTGTTTCTGTGACATAATTATGCAAATTATTAATTTTTCTTCATAAATTTTGGCCACAATTTATACTGTTACATATCTTTGGTAAAAATAACCCAAATTAGTGGATATTATTTGGTCTTTGTGAAAGTTAGAAAGTCTACAAGGTGTGGTGCGAATCGCACAAAATTGATCACATCTGATGTACTGGTGGCCTATCTCGCTTCTTGTGACCCGAACAAGTCAGGCAGAGGCGGCTCTAGGCTTTGTGAGGCCTTAGACAAAATTTAGACACGAGGCCCCACTCACGCCCATAATGGATAAAAAAAAATTCAAGCAAGTAAAAATGGCTGCAGAAAGATGCGTGGATCTAGTACACAGGTGATCAGCACCACTTCCAGGGCACCCTCCTCAGACATATGCAGCCAATACAACATCTGGGACAGGTGACAAGCCCTCTAGGATTCCCCCCTTTGCCTTGGGAGAATGGGAAGGGGGTGTCACTGAATCATTCCACATCCACAGAGGAAGGAGAGTGGGGGGATCACAGCGCAGTGAGGGAGGGTGAGAGGGAGGGAAAGAGAGTGAGGGAGCGGGGGCGAGAGAGAGAGGGGGGAGGGGAAGAGAGGGAGAGAGAGAGGGAGAGGGAGGAAGAGAGAGGGAGAGAGAGAGAGGGAGAGGGGAGAGAGGGAGGAAGAGAGAGGGAGAGAGAGAGAGGCAGAGGGGGAGACAGAGGGGGGAGAAAGGGGGGAGAGGGGGAAGAAGAGAGGGGGAGGGGAAGAGAGGTAGGGGAGGAAGAGAGAGAGAGGGGGAGGGAGGAAGAGAGAGAGAGAGAGAGGGGGGGGGGAGGGGGGAGAGGGAGAGGGAGGAATGGGGAGAGAGAGATCTCTAGCCCTGTTACTGTCTGCAGCCCCTCCTGTGTACCATGTCCCAGTCTGCAGTGCCTGTCTATGGGAAGCTGTGTGTGATGCTCGGTACAGTACCTTCCATGCTAGCAGGATGTTCATGACCGCCAGCAGCAGGCAGGGTCCGTTCTCATTCTGGGTGGGGACAGTGTCCTGCTCCTTCCAGAGGATCTGGTTGCTGTGAGATGGAGTGGTCCCTGGTCACCTTTACCTTCCACCCATCCTCGTTTTCCAGCCCCAGTCAGCCTGTCCTTCAGTCCTGGGAGGTCTTTAGAGCTCGTCTCCCTCCAGGACTATCGATCCTTGCAAGTCTCACTGCTCAACTTGCCCACCAGGCCCGGACTGGGACAAAAAATAGACTGAGCAGCCCATGATAGCGGTCCCTTCCCCGCTCCCCAGCCTGAGAGACCCCTGCAGCAGCCTAAGTGAAAAGAGGGGAAACCTAGCAGAGCTGCCCGGGGGTGAGGGGGCCAGAAAGAGAACAGGGGTGGCAGAGAGCATTGGAGTGAGGCTGAGAGCAGCAGGGGGGGCAAGAGTGTGGGGGGCATGAGCACTGGGGGAGTGGAGAGCAGGGGGGAAGAGAGCACTGGGGGAGCTGGGGCACTGGGGGGGGGGTGCACTGGCGGGAGTGGGGAGCCTGGCAGGGGCAGAGAGCATGGGGGGTGATGGAGAGCATAGGGGCCAGAGAGACCTGGGGAAGGGGCAGAAGAGCATAGGGAGGGTGGGGGGTGGAGAGCACCGGGGGAGCTGGATAGCACAGTGTGGTGGAGAGCATGGGGGGAGCCAGGGAGCACGGGGAGGTGGGGGGAGTTGGAAAGTACTGGGGGGAGCTGGATAGCAGAGTGGGGTGGAGAGCATGGGGGGAGCCAGGGAGAATAGTGGGGGCTGGAAAGCACAAAGGGGAGCTGGAGAGCACTGTGGGGGGAGCTGGAGAGCACGGGGGTAAGTTGAAAGCACAGCGGGAGCCAGGGAGCATGGGGGGCAGAGAACACTGGGGGGGAACTGGACAGCAGAGGGGGCAGAGAGCACTGGGGGTGCAGTTAGAACTGGGAGGGGTTAGGGAGCATGGGGGAGCAGAGAGCTCTGGGGGGCTGGAGAGCACTGTTGGGGGGAGCCAGGGAGCACCGGGGGGTTGGAGAGCACTGGGGGGAGTGTATGGGGCAGACAGGGAGGACCAGAGAGCACTGTGGGGGGGAATCAGTGGGGGGGAGCCAGGGTGCACAGAGCACTGGGGGAGAGGTGGAGAGTAGTGGGGGGGGGGGGTGACTGAACATGACAGTGGGGTGGAGAGCATGGGGGGAGCCAGGGAGAATAGTGGGGGCTGGAAAGCACAAAGGGGAGCTGGAGAGCACTGTGGGGGGAGCTGGAGAGCACGGGGGTAAGTTGAAAGCACAGCGGGAGCCAGGGAGCATGGGGGGCAGAGAACACGGGGGGGGGACTGGACAGCACAGGGGGCAGAGAGCACTGGGGGTGCAGTTAGAACTGGGAGAGGTTAGGGAGCATGTGGGAGCAGAGAGCTCTGGGGGGCTGGAGAGCACTGTTGGGGGCAGCCAGGGAGCACGGGGTGGTCGGAGAGCACTGGGGGGAGTGTATGGGGGAGACAGGGAGGACCAGAGAGCCCTGTGGGGGGGGGGAATCAGTGGGGGGGAGCCAGGGAGCACAGAGCACTGGGGGAGAGGTGGAGAGTAGTGTGGGGGGGCGAATGAACATGACAGTGGGGTGGAGAGCATGGGGGGAGCCAGGGAGAATAGTGGGGGCTGGAAAGCACAAAGGGGAGCGGGAGAGCACTGTGGGGGGAGCTGGAGAGCACGGGGGTAAGTTGAAAACACAATGGGAGCCAGGGAGCATGGGGGGCAGAGAACACTGGGGGGGGACTGGACAGCACAGGGGGCAGAGAGCACTGGGGTGCAGTTAGAACTGGGAGGGGTTAGGGAGCATGGGGGAGCAGAGAGCTCTGGGGGGCTGGAGAGCACTGTTGGGGGGAGCCAGGGAGCACGGGGTGGTCGGAGAGCACTGGGGGGAGTGTATGGGGGAGACAGGGAGGACCAGAGAGCACTGTGGGGGGGGGGGGTCAGTGGGGGGGAGCCAGGGAGCACAGAGCACTGGGGGAGAGGTGGAGAGTAGTGGGGGGGGCGACTGAACATGACAGTGGGGTGGAGAGCATGGGGGGAGCCAGGGAGCACAGAGCACTGTGGGGACCAGAGAGCACTGTGGGGGGAGTACTGTGGGGGAGCCAGGGAGCACAGGAATGGGGGACTGGACAGCACAGTGGGGGAGAGAGCATGGGGGGAGCAGTGGGGGGGGGCTGGACAGCACAGTGGGGGAGCACGGAGGACCAGAGAGCACTGGGGGGAGCCAGGGAGCAGAGGGGTATGCAGGGAGAACTGTGAGGAACCAGGGAGCATGGGGGCAGTAAAAGAGTTGGATAGGAGGAGCTCCGGTGGTCCTATCCCAGCGCTTGCTGCAGCCTGGCCGACCACCCCCAGAGATCGTGAGCGCCCGGCCGTGCTGCCCTCCTGTGTGCCTGAATAGGAGGAGCGGCGGGGACAGCTGCATATGGAGGAATTGAGCTTTCCATATCCTTTCTGCAGCCAGTGAACACCCGCAGAAGAATCGGTCATTCAGCGGCTGCAGGAGGAATATGGAAAGCTCAATTCCTCCATATGCAGCTGTCCCCGCCACTCCTCCTATTCAGGCACACAGGAGGGCAGCACGGCCGGGCGCTCACGATCTCTGGGGATGGTCGGCCAGGCTGCAGCAGGCGCTGGGATGGGATCCATCCACCGGAGCTCCTCCTTCCCCTTCACAGTCATAGGGCAGGGATAGTTTCCGCAGCCTGGTGGGTGAGCGCTGCAGGAGCAGCTCAGCTGCTTTAGGGCCCCATATGGACTTGCGGCTTGCCCGGTGTGCCCTATGGCTGCCCGCACGGCTTTTACAAATGGCACCTGGAGCCTGTTGTTCAGTCCAGTGATCGAGCAGAGGTAAATTAGGCGGCCATGAGGCCCCTGTGAGGGCAAGGCCTTAGGCGGCCGCCTAATTTGCCTAATTAGAGAGCCGCCTCTGAAGTCAGGAAAGTACAAATAAACCCCAAATGACCCCTTTTTGGAAAGTAGACATTCCAAGGTATTTAGTAAGAGGCATAGTGAGCTTTTTGATGTTGTCATTTTTTTCCCACAATTCTTTGCAAAATTAAGATTTTTCATTTTTTTTTCTCCACAAAATTGTCATTGTAATAGGTTATTTCTCTCACGTGGCATGTGTATACCACAAATGACACCCCCCAAAAAATTCTGCTACTCCTCCTGAGTATTACAATACCACATGTGTGTGACTTTTTCACAGCCTGGCCACATAGAGAGGCCCAACATGCAGGTAGCGCCATCATGTGTTCTAGGAACATAAATTACACATCTAACTTGTTGACTATTTATTACACTTTTGAAGCACCAGGACAATGACACGTGACACTGATGACAGATGGCACTGATACGTGGCAATGATGACACTTATACGTGGCACTGATGACAGGTGGCACTGATGACAGATGGCACTAATATGTGGCACTGATGACAGATGGCACTAATATGTGGCACTGATGACACGTGGCACTTATACGTGGCACTGATGACACGTGGCACTTATACATGGCACTGAAGACACGTGGCACTAATACGTGGCACTGATGACAGATGGCACTAATACGTGGCACTAATACGTGCCACCGATGACAGATGCCACTAATACATGGCACCGATGACGCGTGACACTGATGACAGATGGCACTGATAAGTGGCATTGATGACACGTAACACTGACAACAGATGGCACGTGACACTGATGACAAATGGCACTGATACGTGGCACTGATGACAGATGGCACTATGTGGCACTGATGACACATGGCACTGATGACACGTGGCACTGACGACAGGTGGCACTGACGACAGGTGGCACTGGGGGCAGGTGGCACTGGGGGCAGGTAGCACTGGGGGCAGGTAGCACTGGGGTGGATGGCACTGGGGGCAGGTAGCACTGGGATGGATGGCACTGGGGGCAGGTAGCACTGGGGTGGATGGCACTGGGGGCAGGTAGCACTGGGGTGGATGGAACTGGGGTGGATGGCACTGGGATGGATGGCACTGGGGCAGATGGCACTGGGGCGGATGGCACTGGGGCGGATGGCACTGGGGCGGATGGCACTGGGGCAGATGGCACTGGGGCAGATGGCACTGCTGGGGCGGATGGCACTGCTGGGGGAGGATGGCACTTTTTATTTTATTTTTTTACTTTTTTTTTTTTTTCCTTACTACAGGCAGAACGGCTGCCGCTGCAGCCGTTCATCTCTCCCCTCTCACACTGTCTGTGCGAGGAGGGAGAGCGGCGCTGAGAGATGATCTCATATGTTTACATATGAGATCATCTCCCATTGGACACGCCGATCACGCTGTAAACGGCCGCTGTGATTACAGCGATCTGTGTTTGCCTGTCCCCGGGGGACACGGCGAACACAGAACTTCCGCGATGCGCGCCCGCGGCGGCGCGCATTGCGGAAGTAAACATCAGGCCGTCCAGGGACGACCACCCGGACGAACGCGCCTGCTCTACGGCTGTCATTCGGCTATAGGGCGGGCGCGAGGTGGTTAATCACCAACCCATCGGCAGGCACTAATTATTTCTTACCATTGTGCTAATCTCCTCTGCTCCAGATAAATAAGAACTCTATATTGTTAGCAAGAGGTATTCTAAATGATCTATATAGAGGAAGATAAAAGATATGAGTAGTCTACTACCAACCAGAGATAGTTATCTATGAACACATGACTGTGATTGATGATTACAGAGTATTGCCCAAATATTTATTGTGTGGTAGTCTTTTATTTTTTTTTCTATCAACAGTGAAAGTCTTTGTGCATAATTCACATTGCAGTATTGGGTTTATGACTGGCATAAGCCACGCTCAAGTGGCAAATTAATGTCTTCTTTGACACACCCCTGGGAAAAATAAAGTTGTAAAGGAAATAAATGAGGCTGCTGATTATGACTCTTTAAAACTTTAATCTATAATTAATTTAACTCTCTATTCTGGGGGTCAGCAACCTGTAGATCGCCATCTACCAGTAGATCTCGGACAGGTGACTGGTAGATCGCAGTCTGGGCTTGCTGACCCACCATTCCAGAGCATCAAACAGAGTGCAATGCAGAGGGCCTACTCTTAAAGTTGTAGCTGTAGTAGGGAGCAAGAGCAGTAGTAGGGAGCAAGAGCAGCATAAGTCGATGCCTCCTCTGTAGTACTAGCTCCTGTCCTATGCAGAGTGATACCAACTGCACTCCATCACTTATCCCAGCTAGCTGTCACCAGCAGTGGTGTCTCCAGAGTGGTGCCAGCAGCAGGAAAGAAGAGATCTTCAGGTCAGAGTGAAGCAATACACTGGGCATAATAGCAGTGTTGTGTTGCTTTCCTAGCACCTTCTTTAATCCCTTGGACCCTGCAGAAGCATGCGGTTACGGGGCGATGGCCCCATTTACTTGAATAGGTCATGATTGGTGAGCAGCAGCACCCACCAAAAGCAACAGGGGGCTTAATTCCTGTTGCGGCATGTGTATACCAAAGGAGGTAGGGATTGCGTTAAAACCACAACTCAACCATAGGGTTTTACCATAGCCCCCCCCCCAACTTTATGTGTGAACAAGCACTAAGGGCGCCGCTGCCGAATGCATAAAAGGACTCATTCACAAATGCAGCAGGCACTGCTGCTCCTCTGAAAAGAGATATGAGTGTGTTTGACAGGTGGTGAGAAGGTGATATGTGTCTCCTTACCACCTGATTTAAACCCATGATTGCTGTGAAAAGCACGCAATTGTGACATGGTAGTACAGCAATTACAGGTTTGAATTAGGTGTGAGGAGATGACACTGTGCCCACTACCCAGTAAGGATGAGCCGAACACCCCCCTGTTCAGTTCGCACCATAACCTGCGAACAGACCTAAACTTCGTGTGAACTTTAGAACCCTATTAAAGTCTATGGGACTCGAACATTCAAAATCTAACATGTGTATACCAAAGGAGGTAGGGATTGCGTTAAAAACCACAACTCAACCATAGGGTTTTACCATAGCCCCCCCCCCCCCAACTTTATGTGTGAACAAGCACTAAGGGTGCCGCTGCCGAATGCATAAAAGGACTCATTTACAAATGCAGCAGGCACTGCTGCTCCTCTGAAAAGAGATATGAGTGTGTTTGACAGGTGGTGAGAAGGTGATATGTGTCTCCTTACCACCTGATTTAAACCCATGATTGCTGTGAAAAGCACGCAATTGCGACATGGTAGTACAGCAATTACAGGTTTAAATTAGGTGTGAGGAGATGACACTGTGCCCACTGCCCAGTAAGGATGAGCCGAACACCCCCCTGTTCAGTTCGCACCAGAACCTGCGAACAGACCTAAACTTTGTGTGAACTTTAGAACCCTATTAAAGTCTATGGGACTCGAACATTCAAAATCTAAAGTGCTAATTTTAAAGGCTAATATGCAAGTTACTGTCCTAAAAAGTGTTTGGGGACCTGGGTCCTGCCCCAGGGGACATGGATCAATGCAAAAAAAATTTTTTAAAACGTCAGTTTTTTCAGAAGCAGTGATTTTAATAATGATTAAAGTGAAACAATAAAAGTGTAATATTCCTTAAAATTTCGTACCTGGGGGGTGTCTATAGTATGCCTGTGAAGGGGCGCATGTTTCCCGTGCTTAGAACTGTCCCTGCACAAAGTGTCATTTCTGCAGGAAAAAAGTATTTTAAAATCACTTGCTTTGTAATAAAGAGAACACTCAATGAGTGATTTTTGATAAAAAAACAAAAGCGTGGGGTTCCCCTAAATTCAATTACCAGGCCCTTCAGGTCTGGTATGGATATTAAGGGGAACCCCACGTCAAATATAAAAAAAAAAATTGATGTGGGGGTCCTCCTAAAAATTCATACCAGGCCCTTTATCCGAGCACGCAACCTGGCAGGCCGCAGGAAAAGAGGGGGGATGAGTGAGCGCCCCCCCCCATCCTGAACGTACCAGGCCACATGCCCTCAACATTGGGAGGATGCATCGGGGGTCTGTGACCCCTCAAAGCACCATGTCCCCATGTTGATGGGGACAAGGACCTCATCCCCACAACCCTGGCCGGTGGTTGTGGGGGTCTGCGGGCGGGAGGGCTTATCAGAATCTGGAAGCCCCCTTTAACAAGGGGACCCCCAGATCCCGGCCCCCCCATTTGAGATGGTAAGGAGGTACAAAAGTACCCCTACCATTTCACAAAGAAAGTGTAAAAAATGGTTAAATAAGACAAACACACTTTTGAAAAATTCCTTTATTAAAAATAAAAAAAAGATTCCAGCAGTGGTAATCCACTCTTGCTATCCAGCAATGGATGATCATCTCTCCGCGGTCCAGCAATGGCTGATCTGATCCAGCGACGGGTGATTTCCAGTCCAGCGCAGTCCATCCATGCATCCATCTTCTGTCTCCACTGAGGAGACATTGCGGGGAGCCCAGCGCCTGACGTTTCTTATATTAGGAGGGCGGGGCCACCCATCACCTGACCTTGCCCCCTCTGACGCTAGAGAGGGAAGCCAGGGGTTCCCCAATGATGTATGGGTGACCCCGCCCCCCTCTGATGTAATGGAAACCTGAATTTAGGGGAACCCCACGCTTTTTTTTTTATCAATGAATGAATTGTCGGCTCCTGTTATACAGAGAACACTCATTGAGTGTTCTCTGTATTACGCCGCAAGTGATTTTAAAAGACTTTTTTTTCCTGCAGAAATGACACTTTGTGCAGGGACAGTTCTAAGCACGGGAAACATGCGCCAATTTAAAGGATTATTACACTTTTATTGTTTCACTTTAATCATTATTAAAATCACTGTGCTCCTGAAAAAACAGCCGTTTTTAAAACTTTTTTTGCATTGATCCAGGTCCCCAAACACTTTTTAGGACAGTAACTTGCATATAAGCCTTTAAAATTAGCACTTTAGATTTCTCCCATAGACTTGTACAGGGTGTTCCGGCTTTTCGAATTTGCCGCAAACAGCCCAAATTGTTCACTGTTCGCTGAACAGGCGAACAGGCAATGTTGGAGTCGAACATGAGTTTCGACTCAAACTCAAAGCTCATCCCTACTGCCCAGTGATCTTTGACTTCTCCCATGTTGTTCAGGTAGATCTCCACCTCATTAAGGTTGCCTACCCCTCTATATCACAGGACAGTTGAAGAAACAATTTTTTGTATTTGTACTACTAACTATTAAAAATTGGTTGACTCCTTAAAGTGTGTATAAACCTTAAAAGTCCAAACACATGTAACACATGTAGCACACCACTCAGGCAAATCAGTGAAGCAACTGACAGCTGTGGGTGCTCACCTCGGCTCGCCACCATGGATGCAATATAGGAAAAATAGGTAATGGCACACCACAGACGTAGTCAAAATTCTTTGAAGATATTTATTGATCATCCAGCCAGACAAATAAACAGGATACGTTGACGCTTTTCACTCAAGTTGCTCCGGCTTACTCATAAGGTATAAACCCTAACAACGAATGTCTCTTATTTGCTGCCTTTTTCTCTGTTAAATATACCACTAATAATGTCTTGTTATATCTGTTAAAAAAGATTTCAGACTTTACTGTTAATTCCATATTGTCTAGCACAGTACAGGACACAGGCTGGTATTCATAGACTCTGAGTTATATGTTTATCTGACCTCTGCTTTAGAAATCTCTGCTTTAAAATCTGTTTGCATTTTGGAATATCCTGCACCCTCATCCCTCTCTCCTGTTCAAGCTCTTCAATAAAACTTCAAAAAGACACTCCTAGACTGAGCCTGTGTTTGTCGGTGGGCCTTGGAACTGGTACCTGGGCCTGGCAGCCTCTGAACAGGTAAGAGAAACCAGTATTTTTCTGGCCCCTTCACAGGTAAGTGCTACAGAAAAAAAGTTTAATTTTCTTTCTACTTATCTATGGCCTGTTTAACACAGGAACAGAATACAGGGAGGCCTGTTCCTTGTACTGTACTCCACGATATGAAATTCACAGGTAAGCCAAAATGTAATTTATCTAAAGCTGAGTATACATTAGTAGAATTTTGTTTGTTATGTTTTGTTGTAAGAAAGTTTTGTTCATTTTTCTAATCATTAGTGGGGTCAAATCGACGTTCGTTTTCTACCTTAGTGATGAGAAAACCTATAGGAGCAGAATGGAATTTTTTCTTGAATATATGAACTACTAATAGTGTTTTACATTTGGTAAGGTCTATCCAATCCAAAATCAAATGTTAAACTACTTTCAGATGAAATTCAAATTTTTTGTTCAAAATTCTACTAGTGTTTACCCAACGTTAAATGTAAAGTACTGGACACAGGCTGGATATTCAAAGAGCCTGGGACATCCCTAAGCAATGAATCAGAGGGGTAGACAACAACAGGTCAAACAGAACAGTACCACCAGACCCAACTGAACAAACAAGGGTCAAAGATTCAATTTACAGAGCCGCTAAAAGAACCTTGTGGCCAAAGACTGCATCTGCAGGGCTCTGGATATCTTCCTGACAGAACTTGGAGAAGGTATGAACTGAAAACCAGGTGGTGATCTTACAAACCTGGGAAACAGAAGCAAGATGTCAGAAAACCAAGGAAGTGCCCACATATCTAGTGGAATGAGAATATAGAGGTACTTGGGGTACATTGTCCTCAAGAGCATACATCCTTGCAAAAAGTTGTTTTATCCACCGTGGAAAGCAGGGTGTCTTTGACAACATCACCAGGTGGTCCCCCCTGCCCTTAATTTATTTAGCAGCGGGTGGAATTGGAGTGGGAAGCGTAGCTGTCAGTCGGTCAGAGCCAATCTGGGTTTTTTTGCAGGTCGGCGGACGGCGTTTATTAAGATTGATGCTGGATTTACTTCAGCTCTAAGCTTATAATAAAACGTACCTGTTAGTGCAAGGAATATCTCCTAAATGTGCACCGTTTAGGAGGTATTCCCTTATTCTGTAGCCAGTGACATCACCGGTCCATGCGCACATCGCTCTGAAGGGATGGCATACTGAGTATGCCATTCCTTCAGAGTGCTGTGCCGTGACCGTGGCTCCCATGTGCATGCGTGGGACTGACGTCCTTGCAGCTCAACCATTCAAATGGCGGGAGCCTGTGAACCCAGAAGGAAGACCAGGTGAAGATGGAAGCCCCGTCAGTGGTGACAGCATGTCATTGGAGGGCTTTGCTTTAATGTAAATCTCTCATAATGTGCTAGTATGTGAGGCATACTAGTACATTATGACATTAACTTGCAGGGGGAAGTTGTTGTTTTTTCACACTTTACTACCTCTTTAATAACCAGCTATTTACTGGTTGTTAAGGAGAGCGAATTGACATTTTCAGTATGGCATGTGAGATTTGGGAAAAATGTGTCACCTGACCCAAATACCGCATGCAAAAAGCTTTAGTGACTTGAGCCCAGTGTCCCTAATCACTGCCACTTACTCAGTGTTCCTAATCACCAGCGCACCAGTCACAGTGTCCTTGATCACCACCACACCAGTCATATCACCTGCCTGGCTTATAGGAGTGGGGACTGCTATAGGTGATACTGCACTAAGCTATGTTCCTTGACCACTCGTACAGAGGTAATCATTAAAGTGCATTGGTAGGAGGAGTGTCAGAATGTGTTTTGGGGTGTAATTCTAATGCCGCGTACACATGTTCGTAATTTCCGACGGGAAATGTTCAATGTCAGCTTGTTGTCGGAAACTCTGACTGTGTGTATGCTCCATCGGACATTTCCTGACGGAATTTCTGCACACAAATGTTTGAGAGCAGGTTCTCAAATTTTCCGACAACAAACTTTGTTGACGGAAATTCCAAGCATGTGTACACAAGTCCGATGCACAAAATTCCACGCATGCTCAGAATCAAGAACGAGACAGAAACGCTCGGTCTTGTAAAACTAGTGTTCGTAATGGAGATAGCACATTCGTCACGCTGAAAATTTTAAAATCTTTCAAGGCAGTGCATTTTCTTCTTTATAATACTAGAATAATGAAGTTTCTTTGCTGCTGATATTCACACACAGTTCTGACAAACGGATTTCTTATTATTTCTCGTGATATCCTGAATAAACTTTTTTTTTTCTTTTTTTTTTCAAGATCTCCAGAATAATCTTAATTTTTTTTTTTATAGTGATCTCCATAATAATTTTTGCCATTTTGTGTGTCAAGTTACCACAATACCATTATTATCTTGTATTTTTTAACATCAAAGAGGTTGATTGGTGTTGGTGTCCCTTGTTGATTTGACATTGTATTTTTTGAAATGTACTTGCCTACTCACAAACAAACTGTCCTTTTGAAGTAAAACACATAGCCAAGTATTTATCAAAACAAAAATTAACATTTTATTAGGGGTCCTATCAAAATAAATAGGAAGACAACGCTGGAGAAACTGTTTAAATTGGTGAAGCCTTTGTACCCCAGGGCAGACATCAGTTATTTGACAGGCCAAATTGGTAGCCTGAGGAGTCCATTTAATAGGGAGCACAATACGGTCCAGGACTCCGAGAGATCGGAAGCAGCAGATCACATATATGTCCAGAGGCTGTGGTCTTGCAAGACCAAACCCAGGCCATCACTCTCAAGACTTCCTTGCATGCTTCCTTCCAGGCTGTGGCTGTGGTGTTGGAGCTGTTGCTGAAGGTGGTGGAGGAGTATGGTCCAACTCACAGACGTGGCTTTTATTGGTGAGTTGGCCCCTCACCCCCTTATTTAGGGCCAGAAATATTACCTTGTCACAGATGAGGTGTTGACCCTCCTTCATTACTTGCATTTTACTGGCCGTCATACACGTAAAGGCCTCCTGGACACTAGGGGTGGTTGTGAGGACCACAGTAGCCTGTTGAATCAAAGAAGTCGCTGACTCCTCCAGGTTCTTCACCTTCTTGGTCCTTTTTGTTGGAAGGCGGAGGGGAGTAACCTGGGATTCGGTCAGGCTACTGGGCCACACAGCCACCTCCTGGCTGCCACTTTCCACGGCCACCTCCTGGCTCCCAATTTACACGGCCACCTCCTGGCTGCCACTTTCCGCGGCCTCCACCTGGCTGAGACTTACCTGTGTATGAAAATAGGACATGCTTTTAGTTTTTTGGTCATCAATCACACACAATTTTGAGCTCATGACTGTTGCAAATTGAATGTTTACCAAACAGAAAAGACTATCCTTCTGACATCGACATTTTTCATTCTTGTTCCAATCATTTTTGGTTACTACTGTCTATTGATATGTAAACCACTTTGTTAAATCAGAAATTAGTGATCAACAATAACATCTTGTTAACATCATTCATTTTTTGACAAGAAATATGTTGAACACTGCTAGACCTGGCTCAAGCTGGGCTCCTCCAAATCTTCTTCCTGGGTGGAAGGCCCAGGTTGTACGTTGGAAGCCTCATCTGATGTGCAAGGAAGAGTGGAAGGAAATGTGGAAGAAAGGGTTGAGAGCGGATGACCTGGGTTCACTCTGGTCTGACAAAAAACACAGTTTGTCTTAGTACCAGAGCCTGGAGACATAAGTGTCATCTGCTGCTGCTCCTGATCTCATGGAATCCTGGACCTTTTTGCATTCCCTATTATATGTGCTCCTCAGGCCACCAATAAAATAGTTGATGTCTGCTGTGGGAATCACAGGCTTCATTAATTCCAATAGTGGATCCAGCACTGCCTTCCTCTATAGTTTATTGTTATAATATTGGTGTTTTACTTGCCACAGACAGGTCAGCTCTCTGTACTTATCAATAAAGTTTGGGAGTAAGTCATGGTCATTAAATGTATCCATTTTCTCTGCAAGACACAACAAAAGACAAACCCTAATGTCAGGCTAAACTCTCCTAATCTTGTCCCAATATAGGCCTCAATCCATAAGCAGTATAGGCCACTAACCAAGTAAAAATGTTACCTTAGTTTGCCCAATCGGTGCTTACCAATCACAGATCGTAGGTACGATGCACGCGTGTTAAGCCTTATATACACTGCACATATGTGAAACTCTGCCCCTGACCTTCTTTCTAGTGTATTCCCTGTCCCCCTTCTCATTCGCCACAGTGGGAGAGCACATGGCGGAAAGACAACAGGTGTGTGAGAATAGCAGCAACGACGACAAAAGCCTGGAGCCAGCAACGTCCTGATCCAGGAAGAGATTTAAGGCCTCAAATGTGTCCTTTGTAGAAATGGCGTAGATGGTGGACATCTTGAAGAGGGCCGACTATGATGGGAAATATGGACCGTACAGAAACCCAAATATGAGAAAGGCCAAGATCATGACTAAAGTTATGAGAAGTCTGCAGAGGAATTTTGGGGTATGACGATCCAAGGAGCAATTGAGGAAATGCTGGTCAGACCTGAAATTGAGGGAGCAGGGTCAGTACAGAAGGATCAAGAGAGTGCTGCAAAAAGTATTTGTTGTGTGTTCCTATTGTTATTAGCACTTTAGTGCTGGTCCATGTGCTTCTCTTTACTGTTGTACAGTTTAAAATGGCAAGTTTCAGGTTTGTGGGCACAGTAATCATTCATAGTAAACATCGTTTGTTCGCCCACTAATACAATGTTTTTGGCAGATGCAGGTTAACTACATTTGTTCATGCCTATTTGTATTAAAAGAAGTTTAGCACTTTGTTGTCTGGATGGGTTTGTAACTGGAATGAAATGCAAACTTGATTCAGTGTAAGGAGAGCACACTCAGCAGCTGCTTACACATCTGGACCCAGGAGCACTAGTGTGGGACACCCAAACACCCTTTTTAGGGTTTTCCACGCAGGTGCTCCAGGGGATACTAGGGGTCTTTCTTTGTGTGATACTTTACCAAAAAATGTAAGTATTCCAGCTTTAAAGAGGAAGTAAACCCTGATGAGTTTACTTCCTCTTTCATTCCCTGCAAAGGTAAAGCATAATGGGCTACTATGCATCGCATAGTAGTCCATTATGTGTCACTTACCTGACACAGGAGCCAGCGAAGTCACCGCTGTCCCCTGTAGTCCGGCGCATCCATCTTCTCGGGGGGTCTCGCTGCTCCGCTGCTGTCATTCAGCGACCCGTGATGATGTCACTCCCGCACATGCGCACGGGAGCCGCCACTCGCGGCAAACGCAAAAAAGAGGGGAATTTTGGGACTTTAAATGAAGCACAAGTATGTGCCTCCATCCCGGTAATCGGTACGTCATAGAGGAAGTTTGGGACTTTAAAATGAAGTACTTGGATAATGGAGGTAGGTTTTAACCATATTAAAAAAAAATTATAATTTTTTATTGATTGTTCAGTAACAGATCATAAAAAATAGCAAAGATCAAATTCATAAAGTATATAGGCGTAAGTACAGTAGAAGCATGATATATAGTATTCACATATAGCAGCACATAGTAGTAATAAATAAAATAATTGGGTAGTATGGCATGGTAGTGCCTATGACAGCAAAACCGACATCAGCAAGTACATCCACATAATAGATATGCATCCACTAGATGTAAAACAAAAATAAATTTAATGTATAGTTAAAAAAGTAAATTCATAATAAAATAAATATAGTTCCGTATAAAGTATAGCTGGGACATCATTTCAAAAGCTCGACGCCTTTCGTGGGTGTCTCCCCACTCATCAGGAGCTGATGCGACCAAAAAATTCCTATGGAATAGAATAAAAAATAATATAATATACTAACCATATAAATAAAAATAAATGAATGGGGATTTAATGCGTGTAAATGGTTGGCCAGGGCAGACTCACCAATCCGGATGGAAAGTGCAGTGTGCGGCAGTGGGCGTAGGGTGGGCCATGGGCAAGATCCCTCCCCGGGAACTGAGGCGGCATAGACATGTATGCGATATCAGGCAAAACCAAAAAGATACAGCAGTGTTGAAGAGTATCAGATATGGAGTGTGTGGCAATTGTTGAAAACAACATATCTAAAAACAAAATGTTAATAGTATGTATGATTAATGAAAATAATGTGATGCGAAAGTAATTTGAAATTGATAGTGACCCACAAAGGGTACAGAGAGAGTGCTGGCCATAAGGCAAGTATATACTATGTAGTAAGTATATGCAGATGAATGTAAACAGTGAATGGTGTGCAAAATTAAAAATAATTCACACTATTACATTATTTTTAATTTTGCACACCATTCACTGTTTACATTCATCTGAATATACTTACTACATAGTATATACCTACCTTATGGCCAGCACTCTCTCTGTACCCTTTGTGGGTCACTATCAATTTCAAATTACTTTCGCATCACATTATTTTCATTAATCATACATACTATTAACATTTTGTTTTTAGATATGTTGTTTTCAACAATTGCCACACACTCCATATCTGATACTCTTCAACACTGCTGTATCTTTTTGGTTTTGCCTGATATCGCATCCATGTCTATGCCGCCTCAGTTCCCGGGGAGGGATCTTGCCCATGGCCCACCCTACGCCCACTGCCGCACACTGCACTTTCCATCCGGATTGGTGAGTCTGCCCTGGCCAACCATTTACACGCATTAAATCCCCATTAATTTATTTTTATTTATATGGTTAGTATATTATATTATTTTTTATTCTATTCCATAGGAATTTTTTGGTCGCATCAGCTCCTGATGAGTGGGGAGACACCCACGAAACGCGTTGAGGTTTTGAAATGATGTCCCAGCTATACTTTATACGGAACTATATTTATTTTATTATGAATTTACTTTTTTAACTATATATTAAATTTATTTTTGTTTTACATCTAGTGGATGCATATCTATTATGTGGATGTACTTGCTGATGTCGGTTTTGCTGTCATAGGCACTACCATGCCATACTACCCAATTATTTTATTTATTACTACTATGTGCTGCTATATGTGAATACTATATATCATGCTTCTACTGTACTTACGCCTATATACTTTTTGAATTTGATCTTTGCTATTTTTTATGATCTGTTACTGAACAATCAATAAAATTTTATTTTTTTTTTAAATACTCGCGGCATACCGTCGTTGACCGCTGCACGCTCAGTGCGCCTGCGCGCCTCTGTCTACGGCGCATGTGCCGTAGACAGCGGTGCCTGTCTTTTGGAAAATATCTCATAAACCGTGTAGGTTTAGGAGATATTTCTTGGACCTACAGGTAAGCCTTAATCTAGGCTTACCTGTAGATCAAAGTTGGTTGTAAGGGTTTACAACCACTTTAAGAAAGGGAAAAAAATCATGTCTTCAGCTTGGAACGCTGCCAATACAGACAATTGTACGACACTTCCAAGCAATGTTTCATATTCCTATTTCTTGCCTCAAATATCTGTTTGCTAAGTATTCCTTTTTTATTATTCACATAGGGGAGAAAGGACATCTGAGGACACCAGGAACCCCACACTTTCTGAAGAAGGGGAAATCCAAACACACCCTTAAGAAGATGTGAAGGGAGGAGAGGTTCATGGAGTGGGCGAAATAGTGACCACAACAAGTCAGTGTCTGAGACCATAGCTTCAGGTAATAGATGTATGCTTGCATATTTATAATACATGGTGTTTTTTTTTAGGTGATGTGGATGTTGTGGAAGAAGAAACTAATTTCAACAGTGCAAGTGCACAGATCCTCATCGGGGAGATAATGGTGTGCAATTGGGATTAAGAGAAGGTCAAGGAAAACATCTATGAGGTACAACAAAAAATGAAGAACGTCATTGATGTTTTAGACAGAATCTAAAACACCCAAAAATTGAACAGTTTTTTGTTGAATTCTTTTAATTTTTACTAAAGTTTTAAACTCATTTGAAAGACAAATTTTGAAGATGCATACAGTGTGTCAACATGTGCTATCTACCATCACCTGATATCAATGTATGGGTTTTGTGGGTGCAACCCCTTCCTCGCAACTAAAGTAGATGAGAGGAAGGGGCTGCACCCCCGAAACATGTCCATTTGTTTCCCCCATGATGTGAGCTAGCACATGTTGACATTAGGCATGGAATCGGGAGGGAAATACACATTTTCACTCCCAATTTGTGTCCCTCTTCAAAATGTGGCTTTTACAGGGGTGAGATGACCCCATCTGATGAAGGCAAAATCAACACAGTTTTGACATACTAATGTCACATATTGCCTTAAATGTATCTAAGTTGAACTTTGTAAGTTCCTGAGTTGTGCATGTGAATGTTTTATGGTTTTAAACATGGCCATTTAACCAAAAAAGGCTATATACTGTTACACATACATGTTATAAACCCAATTTGTGTCCCTCTTCAAAATTTGGCTTTTACAGGGGTGAGATGACCCCATCTGATGAAGGCAAAATCAACACAGTTTTGACATACTAATGTCACATATTGCCTTAAATGTATCTAAGTTGAACTTTGTAAGTTCCTGAGTTGTGCATGTGAATGTTTTATGGTTTTAAACATGGCCATTTAACCAAAAAAGGCTATATACTGTTACACATACATGTTATAAACCCTTTTTTAAAGCACATGTGAATGTAAAGTAAAATGTAAAGTAAAATGTATTTATTTATACTCAATAATGTGTGTCTTCTTATTTCAATGCTCAATACCAGTTTTTGGAATAAGTTGGTGTAGTTACAGTGACAATGGGGGTATTTACTAGACATGTGCAGACTGAAATATTTTGTTTCAGAATTTCGCTTTCGTCAGAAAAATAGATTTATTTAGTTGCTCCCGAAATTTGTTTTTAATTATTTTGTTTTTCGTAAAAAAAAATTGTATTCGTCCGAAAATCCAAATAAATTAAGGTCGAATCTGTCAGTGAAGGTTTATGGTGTCTGTCGAATGTTTAAAGAAGTTTCGACAGAGCAACAAAACTCACTGTATGATGCTGCAATCATACATTCCCAGTCGAATATTTCGACTACAAGCTATTTGCATTGCACACAGGTCATGTTAGGATTAGTAATAAGAAAAGAAAATGAAGAAAAAAATTGCATTTCCTTGAAATTCCATACCAGGTCCTTCGGGTCTGGTATGGATATTAAGGGGAATCCCGTGCCAAAAAAAATGGTGTGGGGGCCCCCCTCAAAATCCATACCAGACCCTTCAGGTCTGGCATGGATTTTAAGGGGAACCCCACGCCAAAAAAAATATGGCGTGGGGTCCCCCTCAAAATCCATACCAGACCCTTTTTCGAGCACGCAACCTGGCAGGCCACAGGAAAAGAGGGGGGCGCTTTCTCGTCCCCCCTCCTGAACAGTACCAGGCCACATGCCCTCAACATTGGGAGGATGCTTTGGGGTCCCCCCCAAAGCACCTTGTCCCCATGTTGATGAGGACAAGGGCCTCATCCCCACAACCCTGGCCGGTGGTTGTGGGGGTCTGTGGGCGGGGGGGCTTATCAGAATCTGGAAGCCCCCTTTAACAAGGGGACCCCCAGATCCAAGCCTCCCCCCTGTGTGAAATGGTAAAATGGTAAGGGGTACCATTTCACCAAGAAAGTGACAAAAGTGTTAAAAATGACAGGAGACGGTCTTTGATAAGTCCTTTATTAAAGTCTTCTTTCATATTTTTTCTTCTGGTCTTCTTCCTTCTTCTTTTCTTCATCCTTTGGTTTGTTCATCTTCTTCCTCCATCTTCTTATTCCACCAATCAGCTTCTTCTTGCTCCGGTGTTCTCGTCCGGCATCTTCCTCCACGGCATCTCTTCTTCATTCTCGAGCCGCTCTGCGCAATGGGAGGCTCCCGCTGTGTGACGCTTCTCTTCGTCTGACAGGTCTTATATAACGGAGGGCCACCTGGTGACACCGCCCCCCTCTGAAGCACGGTTCCATGCATCAGAGGGGGCGGAGTCTCCCATTGTGCGGAGCTGCCCGAGAACGAAGAAGAGACACCGTGGAGGAAGATGCCAGATGAGAACACCGGAGCAAGAAGAAGCGAATCGGAGGAAGAAGAGGATCGGAGGAAGAAGAAGATGGAGGAAGAAACCGAAGGATGAAGAAAAGAAGAAGGAAGAAGACCAGAAGAAAGAAGATGAAAGAAGACTTTAATAAAGGAATTGTCAAAGACCGTCTCCTGTCATTTTTAACAATTTTGTCACTTTTTTGGGGAAATGGTAGGGGTACCCCCTTACCATTTCACACAGGGGGAGGCTGGGATCTGGGGGTCCCCTTGTTAAAGGGGGCTTCCAGATTCTGATAACCCCCCTGCCCGCAGACCCCCATAACCACCGGCCAGGGTTGTGGGGATGAGGCCCTTGTCCTCATCAACATGGGGACAAGGTGCTTTGGGGGGGACAGGACCCCAAAGCATCCTCCCAATGTTGAGGGCATGTGGCCTGGTATGGTTCAGGAGGGGGGGCGCTCTCTCGTCTCCCCCTCTTTTCCTGCGGCCTGCCAAGTTGCGTGCTCGGATAAGGGTCTGGTATGGATTTTGAGGGGGACCCCCACACCATTTTATTTTATTTTTTTGGCGAGAGGTTCCCCTTAATATCCATACCAGACCTGAAGGTCCTGGTATGCTCTTGAAGGGGAACCCATGCCGTTTTGTTTTTTACATTAAAGTCGTGTTGTAAATCGTGCTGTGATTTACACTCAAGTTGTGTCCAAGTTGCCTCCCAAAGTCGTGCTGGAAGTCGTGTTGCCCCTGTGTGAATGGACTGTTATGATACAAGTTCAATAGACACAGATTGTTATTGCCAGAGTCACGTCGAATCTCCTATCTGTATCGAACTGTGTCAAAACAAAAACAAAAATAAAGCATTAATGTCTTTCGTTTTTCAGACTCTGTGCTTTCGTTATCCTTTGTCAATATGATAACGAAAATACCTGAAATTCGGACGAAAATGCATTCTGACGAAAACGAATGCACATGTCTAGTATTTACTAAAGGCAACTCCACTCTGCACTACAAGTGCATTTTCAGTGCAGCTTCAGTGCACTTGTAGTGCAAATTGGATTTTCCTTTAGTAAATAACCCCCACAGTGCTCTAAAATTTGCCCCAATCAGGCCATTTTAGGGACTCAAAGCAATTAATTTATGGAGCTGAAAATGATGACTTTTTTTTATCATTAATGCATTACATACATTAACAACAAAAACATTGTGTGTGTGTGTGTGTGTAGCAGATCCACAACATAATAGTTAGCTTAAGAAGAGATTTTCACCTCATGTATCAAATAAATGGTATGGGTTTGGCAAAGTTAGCAGATTATTGGTATCAGATGACTTAGCGGTTGGGGGGGAGGGTTCCAAACAAGTTTTGGACCCCGCAAAAAAAAGTCCCTTGCACTGTGCCTGAATTTAAGGAGAGCAATAACATTTGTACACATGTTAGGGATGTTTAGGGTAAGCACTACAATGGAGTTGACAAAATACATTGTTAAATGACTAGGCTAGGTGTGTATGGGCCCAGAATAGCATGCTGGGCATGTTAGTGAAGGCAAATATGCATGAAGGACAAAAAAGGAACTTTAAAAGCTTCCAGCATGCATGAGGACAAAGAGGACATTCACAGCATATTACAATAATGGTAATTATGGAATGATGAAACAAATACAATACATTAACAAACATTAAATACATAGAATGTAATGTTAAAGGATAAAACTTACCTTAATATAGTCCTTCTGCAGGACATATAGGATGGCAGAACAGGTCTCTGGAATAACGATTCCCAGAGCCTGGGGGGAGATTCCAGTCATAAACTTGATATCCTGGCGATTTCTCCCTGTTGCCAAGCACTGCCAGATGGCGAAGAGCCTCCGCTTAGGAGTGATACCGCTTGCAGGTGTCCTGCTTGGTAATATAAAGGGACAGCAAAGCCAACGGACAGTGAAAAATGGGGTCTGTCATCTGGAGATAATTCCTGAAATCATCAGGATTATTCTCCCGGATCTCCCGCAGCAAAGGCACCTGAGAGAATTGGTCACGCTGGAGGAACGAATTCTTAGTCCGTGAACTCCTCCTCACCCTGTTCATGGACTGGACTTGGGGCACAGCAAGAACTCCAACACCAAGACCTTGCACAGCACGAATTCTACGATGAGTACGTGCCCGCAACATGACTTGAAAACGAAAAGCGAGTCAGAACGAACTGACAGAACGCACTGAAAATTAGAAAGGACCTTAGAAGAACGATCTGAAAATCAGAAAAAAATACACAGTTTTGTTGTTGAAATGTCCGATCGTGTGTATGCAGCATAAGTATGCCTATGATGAGTGTTAGAAATTTCTTATTAATTGACAACTTTAGGTCAATTAATACATTTTCATTTTTTTCCCTGCATTTTTCAAAAACATTTTGAGAAAAAAACTGCATTTTCAAAACACTCACTATGCCTTTCAAAAATACCTTGAAGTGTATGCTTTCCAAAATGGGGTTGTTTTGTTGGTGCTGCTCCTGTCCTGATACTTTAGGGATTTAAAAAATATGATAGGTAGACAGGAAATTAGACATGTAATTTAAACACCTTGAAAGCCCAAAGGTTCTTCTTGGATTTTTGCCACCTATATGCATCTAGGCTGTGAAAAAGTTTCATATATGTGATATCCCCATACTTTGGAGGTGTAGCAGAATATGTTTTGAGGTGTAATTGTAAGTATGCGTATGATGTGTGTGAGAAATTACTTTGTGAAACAAAAAAACAAAAACAAATGTATTAAATTTTTAATTCCCCCCCCCCCCCCAAAAAAAAAGTGATGAAAAATGACAACTATAAACAGCTCACCATGCCTCTTACTAAATACCTCGAACTGTCTACCTTCCTTCAAATATATGCTGTATACCATAGTTGTAGAATTTGACTCTAACTTTCACACAGACTAAATGATATACACTCATTTGGGTGCACTGAACTGTTGCAGGATACATGTTGGTCCACATTTATGAAGAAAGATTATTTATTTGCAATATTTTATATCAGAAACTTAAAAAACTTATTTTAAATGTTTTTTTTCTTTTATTATTTTATATTTAACCCAGTGGTGATTAAATACCAATATTACCAAAAAATATGACAATTTAATTTGGTTACAGTGTTTCATGAGTAATTGTTATTCATAGTGTGACATGGCATGGGTAGGAACGGGGTGAAACAGTCCAGTCCTGAAGTGGTTAAAATAGGATCCTACCCCCATGCAAGAGAAGCATCATCACTCTGACCATTGGGAGTAAGGCAGAGCGAGGTTTTTGCCTATATGTTTGTTGCTGTTCCTTTGAAATAGGGTAAGCATGCTCAGAGAAGAATACAAAGCAACCCAAGTGTTAACCATCCTGTAGCAGTGTCCTCGTGGCAAAAGGGCAGTAGGAAGTGCCTGGATACATTATAAGGGCTTATAAGTGTTGGTAAAAGATGCAACCTGTGGTTTGACACAGTATAACACCAACTCATCGACCTGTGATTAAGCTTGGAATTACTACCTCAGTTTAAACACTCAATAAGTGAATAAACCCTAACATATTCCGTTTCCTGATAGTTTTTGTTTTTGTATAAGGTGAATACTATCCAGGAAACAAATGTACTAAAAGTAATGGAGATGCTAATTCTCATACTTGCTGTAAGGCTTCAGTATCAGTCTTATGAAAGGATGAACCTGGCCTACCTTTCCATGTCACTGTCTTACCTTTCCATGTCACTGGTACCTTTATGGGTCTAGACTTCACCCATCTTGATGTACATACCTCCAATGGGGTCTTCAGGGTCTGGGAACCATAGGAATTGACCATGGCCCTAGATCTGTATAGCACCCTGTGTCTAACCGCAAACATTGCATTTGGTGCTAAGGTGAGTGCCCAAGCAGGATCCAGTGTCCAAAGCAACATTGCAGGCCATCGCCGCAACATGGGGTCCAGGTAGGAATCCCAAGATATTACAAAATTTACACCACATCCGGATGCACTGCTTCTAATGTAGAGTAGATTGAAGAATCTGAAATAGAGTAACTGGTTAAGCATAGACAAAAATTGAGGGGATGAAGTTCATCACCAAAGGATACTAGAGAAAAATGTAGTTCTTGTAGCATGGGTTAGGGTTATGGGGTATGCCCATTGAGCACATCCAAAAACTTTGCCATTATCCAATCATCTAAAGGTGGCAGTGTATAACTCTGCAGCTGTGCTGGGAAGTTCTATGTGAAGCTCCTCAATCAATACTTACACTGCAGTGCTTTTCATTAATACAAAACAACCAGCTGTTGCAAGACATCAGTGGGAGCCAATGGGGAGGGATGCTTAAAAAAAAAAGAAACATTATACTAGGAGATTTTACAATGGTGCTTTAAGGTAATGGATACACATCATACATACTGTACATACATGCATACATAAATACACACTATACACAAGAGGCAATTTCAGCTTCTCTGGGGGAAACTGGAGTGCTCCTATTTTTAGAAAGGGCTGGACTAGTTAAATGTGTTTTATTGTTTTAAAAAGTGGGCCTTAAAGAAGCAGGGCAGAAAGTCCAATATTTCAAAAAGGGAGTATAGCCCTAAAGGAGAATAAACAAATTGTAATCCATAACGCAGTTGTCGTATTAAATGCTAATGCCTATAAAAATGAGGCGTGAGACAGCTGAATGAGTTTGACACTTATTGTGTTTTGAAAATTTAACCCACTCTTGCATTTAAAAAAATGCTAGTGGGATATATGGACATATTTAGCAAGAGAACAGCAATGTCTTTTGGAGTGTCTGCACGTCTTCACTTATTGTTCCTACTTTTCATCATCTTCCTAAAACACATAATTCAGGGTTGCACCTTGAGGGCCACCCCATAGTAGCGAGTATTGGGTCCTTGCTTGAGTGACGCAGACAATGGGTGGATGGCTTTTCAACTTCAGCCTCTAATAAGTAGACTAGAAGGATAATTGAAACACACAAAAGCAGTTGTGAAGTGGCAGCAGGGCTTTGGTTAGTACTTGATGTTAAAGCTCTTTATTTGACCATAACCCACCATTTAGCCTTAACAGATTTGCAAAATTATTTGAATATACACATTAACTATAGCAGGGTTTCTCAACTGGGGTTCCGCTGAGCCCTAGGGCTCCATGAGAATTCCCCAGGGGTTTGTGAGAATTCCCCAGGGGGTGCAGTCACAAATCAACATTGTGGCAAATGTACTGTATATTCACCCAGTGTTGTTTCCAATGTTGTTCTCAATGCACGCTGATAGTGAGTACTGTCAGCGCACATTGATATGTGATGCCTTCTCTGTAGTTCCAGCTCCTGTGAACTAAAGGGGTGGCACCAAGAGGAGTGCAGAGAGATGGGGGCTGAAGGAAGAGGTGACATACTGTCTCAGCACTGGCTTCCTATACCAGCACAAGCACTCAGCTTGTTCACACCATGTACATTTTTTCTAATGTAGGTTTCTGCAAGGACATAAAGAAAAATGCACATGCTGTGAACAAGGAAACATAGGTCTCTGCAAGGACATAAAGAAAACAATTGAGTCTATGTGTCCTGTGCACACCACAATGTTGGTGTCGGGTACGTTTTTAAAAACACAAGCCCAAGTTTCACATTAAGGAAGTATGCTTTTTCTAATATGTATTCTATTATAATAATTGTTATATATAAAGCTTGCTGATCAGATCCAATGTTCAAAGAGCTGTAGATCTTTTTTTTTCTTTTTCAGGGGTTCCCTGAGGTCTCATACTTTTTGCCAAGGGTTTTTCCAAGGTAAAACTTTGAGAAATCCTGATCTATAGTGAAGAGTTGTGGTAATTTTTGCATCTGTTAGTGGCGTTCCTCCTGAATGATAATTTTTTTGTTTGATAGGGTTTATTACCTGCAGTGATGCGCAGCTTCTGTGGGGGCTTAATTTTCCCCCTCACTTTTTGGGGTGGTGGAAGGACCACCACATCTTTCTGTGTGAGAGCACATTTAAGGAGGAGATCTTCTAGTATGGCCAATATTTGGATGATCTGCTCTTGATTTGGAGGGGCTCCAGGATTCCAATTTTTGTGGAGTATTTAATATTAAGGTTTGCAAACTGTCTTTCCTTTATTTGGGATAATTTTAGGATCAATTATACTGAGTGTTTATGAGCGGGTGTGTGTATATGAACTTCCAGAGACTGATCACTGGTAAATCTATTCTGAGAGCATCTAGTTGTCACACACACCACGCATTCAGCACTATCTCCATTCCCAGATGAACTGGAAGCTTACTGTGTGAAACCTAATTTGAGGGCAAAGGGATACCTTAACTATGATAGTGATAATGGAGACAATGGGGGTTATTTACTAAAGCTAGAGAATGCTAAATCTGGTGAGACTGCATAGAAACCAATCAGCTTCCGGTTTTGTTAAAAGCTGATTGACTACCATGCACAGCTACACCAGATTGTGTGTAGACTGTGTAGCATCCATAACCCTTTGCAGGGCGGCCTTAACTTTTTCAACAGGAACCCTTTTCCTCAGTACATGGAACGTTCTCTGTCTCCATGAGAGTACTGGAAAAATCGTGGATTCATCAATGTCCTTCCCAACTCAGTAACCAGGCACTTCTCAGGATGCCAGCTTGTTGGCCCTCCTCCGAAGAGTCTTCTCCGGTCACTTTCACAAGCTGTGGTGCCTCTCCAAGCCGAGAGCACACCCGGACGCCTTGAATCCTCCCTCAGTTACTGCGCCTTGGACCAGCCGGTTCCGAGACTTGGGAACAGACAGATCCCTACCCCAGACCTTGACATCCTTAAAGAGTTTGGTGCTTTTGATGCGTTTGAATTACAGTATACAGAGGTGTTTATAAAAACATTTGTAGAGCTTTTCGTCCTTGGAAACTGCATGTACCTTTGGTCATCTAGTGGTTATAATGCAACAATTTCCAAATTTACTCCCTTCTGTATGAATGAATAACTTTTGACCTGGGGAGAAATAGCCTAATAACTCAAAATTTTGCCCCCATTTCTACAGAACAAATACATACACAGCTTCACAGGGCAAATATCTCTAGTGTTGGTCCCTTACAAATTCCACAGACAGTCTGTAGCATGAAACAATGGATTCTTAAGCCTGTAATTACATGGTGGATTCAGACGAGCAGACTGAGATATCTAGACTGCTGGAAAAATAAAAACCCCTGTGTTGGGAAAGGCAGAGGAAATCAAGCAAGGCACAGGGATAGGTGGACTAAACAATCACAGCAACTATAAATTAATCACACGGCGATCTTTATATTGGTGAAAATTTATGATTGCTAGATACTGGTTCTGACTTCATAGCTGGTAAACATTTTTCTTATCACTATATTGGCACTCTTATTTATTATTATAGGATCACATTTACACTATATTGCCAAACGTATTTGGACTCCTGCCTTTATACACACATGGTCTTTAAAGAAATAGTAAACCCTGTTGGGTTTTACTTCCTCTTTGTTTCCCTGCAAAGGTAAAGCATAATGGGCTCCTATGCATCGCATAGGAGCCCATTATGTGTCACTTACCTAACACGGGAGCCAGCAATGTCACTGCTGTCCCCTCATCCACAAAGCATCCATCTTCCTTCCGGATATCGTTTCTCCCGCGCTGTGATTGGCCAGATCCGCGATGACGTCACTCTCGCGCATGCTCGTGGGAACCGCCACTAACAGCATGATCACCGTTAGCAGCGACACACTCAGTGCCCTTGCACGCCGCTGTCTAGTCAGTAGGGTTCAATATTGACTTGGCCCTCCCTTTGCAGCTATAACAGCTTTAACTCTTCTGGGAATGCTATGCACAAGGTTTAGGAGTGTGTCTATGAGAATGTTTGACCATTCTTCCTGAAGTGCATTTGTGAGGTCAGGCACTGATGTTAAACAAGAAAGCCTGGCTCACAGTCTTTGCTCTAATTTATCCCAAAAGTGTTCTTTCGGGTTGAGATCAGGACAAGAGTTCAGGCCACATGATTTGGACCAGTGCACAAAGCAAGGTCCATAAAGACATGGATGAGCAAGTTTGGGGTGGAGGAACTTGACTGGCTTGACCTCAACCCCATAGAACACCTTTGGGATGAATTAGAGCAGAGACTGCAAGCTTGACCTTCTCATTCACATCAGTGCCTGACCTCACAAATGCACGTCTGGGAAAAGTGGTCAAACATTCCCAAAGACACACTCCCAAAGACACACTCCTAAACCTTGTGGACAGCCTTCCCAGAAGAGTTGAAGCTGTTATAACTGTAAAGGGTGGGCCAATTCAATATTGAACCCTACAGACTAATGCTGGCCATACACTACGAAAAATTGGCCGAACCTAGTTTTGAAAAACAAATGTTTGGCCATGAGCGCAAACGATGGTGCCATCATGTAATGACCGACAAATCGTTCAATGGACATAAATAAATACATTTTATGTTCGTTTTTTTACATATACCTAGTGCAGACAGGTGGGACGGGAAACACATTAACCTTTCAATTTATCGTTCGTTTGGCAGAAAATTTGTTTTTTTCAACTCAAAAACGTCTAAACGATTATCAATTTTGTGCCCATTAACTGGCTGAAAAAAATGAACAAACGCTCTAATGACTGAATTTTGGCCGATTTTTCGTATAGTGTATGGCCAGCATAAGACTGAGATGCTATTTCATGTGCGTGTAAAGGCAGGTGCACCAATACTTTTGACAAAATAGCGTATGTTGTACTTTCCAAGGGATGTATAACTTCCACATACATTTTGCAAACCTGTGCATCTGAGAGCTTGGTTTAAGATGTCACATATATATTTTATTAGGATACTTTTATTTGGTTAAAATGGCTTGGTGCTGGAGAATTTTTTTAAACCCCTGGATGTGAATACAGTTGTATGTTGCAAATGCCAAAATGAAAAAAGCATTGTATACATGCTTGCCATCAGTCCATATTTTCCTTTGACAATCAGGAAAACTGGACCCTCATACTGATCTGAGCATGTCCTGATCAAAATCCAGATTATTTGCTTTTGTTGGCACCGGCCACCGCACCTTCTGGCTATGAAAACATGGCCACAAGATATCCTTCCGGCTAGCAGGTCTCTTTCTCCATATGTTCAGTGGAGAGGGGAGGGGCGGCCGTGCCATAAGGTTACAAATTCTGATGGGTATCGGCTTTCTGACAGGACACTGACTTCTCTCTTTAGTGTACAAGCAGACAAATTTGCTTGTACAATGAAGCCGGTTAGCTGCATGGATCGGAGGCACCTCCCCTCTCCACTGAACACACGGGGGAAAGAGATCTGTCAGGAGTAATGGAGCTGCTGCCAACTGGGGGGTTGGCATTATCCAAAGAGGGCCAGAGCCAAGGGGCTCTGCTGGGGACACCTGATGTAAGGAGGGACTCTGCTGGGGGCTCCTGATGTAAGGAGGTACTCTACTGGCACCTGGTGTACGGAGGGACTCTACTGGGGGCACCTGGTGTAAGGAGGGACTCTACTGGGGACACCTGATGTAAGGAGGGACTCTACTGGGGACACCTGATGTAAGGAGGGACTCTACTAGGGACACCTGATGTAAGGAGGGACTCTGCTGGGAATGTCTGATGTAAGAAGGGACTCTGCTGGGAATGCCTGATGTAAGGGGGACTCTGCTGGGAATGCCTGATGTAAGGAGGGACTCTGCTGTGAATGCCTGATGTAAGGAGGTACTCTGCTGGGAATGCCTGATGCAAGGAAGGACTCTGCTGGGAATACCTGATGTAAGGACGGACTCTGCTGGGGACACCTGATGTAAGGAGGGACTCTGCTGGGGATTCCTAGTGTAAGGAGGGACTCTGCTGGGAATGCCTGATGTAAGGAGGGACTCTGCTGGGGATTCCTAGTATACGGAGGGACTCTGCTGGGAATGTCTGATGTAAGGAGGGACTCTGCTGGGAATGCCTGATGTAAGGAGGACTCTGCTGGGGACACCTATTATATGGAGAGACTCTGCTGGGAATGCCTAATGTAAGTAGGGACTCTGCTGGGGACACCTGATGTAAGGAGGGACTCTGCTGGGGGCTCCTGATGTAAGGAGGTACTCTACTGGCACCTGGTGTACGGAGGGACTCTACTGGGGGCACCTGGTGTAAGGAGGGACTCTACTGGGGACACCTGATGTAAGGAGGGACTCTACTGGGGACACCTGATGTAAGGAGGGACTCTACTGGGGACACCTGATGTAAGGAGGAACTCTACTAGGGACACCTGATGTAAGGAGGGACTCTGCTGGGAATGTCTGATGTAAGGAGGGACTCTGCTGGGAATGCCTGATGTAAGGGGGACTCTGCTGGGAATGCCTGATGTAAGGAGGGACTCTGCTGTGAATGCCTGATGTAAGGAGGCGCTCTGCTGGGAATGCCTGATGTAAGGAAGGACTCTGCTGGGAATACCTGATGTAAGGACGGACTCTGCTGGGGACACCTGATGTAAGGAGGGACTCTGCTGGGGATTCCTAGTGTAAGGAGGGACTCTGCTGGGAATGCCTGATGTAAGGAGGGACTCTGCTGGGGATTCCTAGTATAAGGAGGGACTCTGCTGGGAATGTCTGATGTAAGGAGGGACTCTGCTGGGAATGCCTGATGTAAGGAGGACTCTGCTGGGGACACCTATTATATGGAGAGACTCTGCTGGGAATGCCTAATGTAAGTAGGGACTCTGCTGGGAATTCCTGATGTAAAAAGGGACTCTGCTGGGAATGTCTGATGTAAGGAGGGACTCTGCTGGGAATGCCTGATGTAAGGAGGACTCTGCTGGGGACACCTATTATATGGAGAGACTCTGCTGGGAATGCCTAATGTAAGTAGGGACTCTGCTGGGAATTCCTGATGTAAAAAGGGACTCTGCTGGGAATGCCTGATGTAAGGTGGGACACTACTGGGGGCATCTGATGTAAGGAGGGACTCTGATGGGAATGCCTGATGTAGGGAGGGACTATGCTGGGAGTGCCTGATGTAAATAGGGACTCTGCTGGAAACACCTGCTGTAAGGAGGGAATCTGCTGGGAATGCATGATGTAAAGATGAACTCTACTGGGGACACCTGATGTAAGGATAGACTCTGCTGGGCATGCCTGATGTAAAGAGGGACTCTGCTGGGGACACCTGATGTAAGGAGGGACTCTGCTGGGAATGCTTGGTGTAAGGAGGGACTCTGCTGGGAATGCCTGATATAAAGAGGGACTCTGCTGGGGGCACCTGATGTAAGGAGGTACTCTACTGGCACCTGTTGTACGGAGGGACTCTACTGGGGGCACCTGGTGTAAGGAGGGACTCTACTGGCGACACCTGATGTAAGGAGGGACTCTACTGGGGACACCTGATGTAAGGAGGGACTCTACTAGGGACACCTGATGTAAGGAGGGACTCTGCTGGGAATGTCGGATGTAAGGAGGGACTCTGCTGGGAATGCCTGATGTAAGGAGGGACTCTGCTGGGAATGCCTGATGTAAGGAGGACTCTGCTGGGGACACCTATTATATGGAGAGACTCTGCTGGGAATGCCTAATGTAAGTAGGGACTCTGCTGGGAATTCCTGATGTAAAAAGGACTCTGCTGGGAATGTCTGATGTAAGGAGGGACTCTGCTGGGAATGCCTGATGTAAGGAGGACTCTGCTGGGGACACCTATTATATGGAGAGACTCTGCTGGGAATGCCTAATGTAAGTAGGGACTCTGCTGGGAATTCCTGATGTAAAAAGGGACTCTGCTGGGAATGCCTGATGTAAGGTGGGACACTACTGGGGGCATCTGATGTAAGGAGGGACTCTGATGGGAATGCCTGATGTAGGGAGGGACTATGCTGGGAGTGCCTGATGTAAATAGGGACTCTGCTGGAAACACCTGCTGTAAGGAGGGAATCTGCTGGGAATGCATGATGTAAAGATGAACTCTACTGGGGACACCTGATGTAAGGATAGACTCTGCTGGGCATGCCTGATGTAAAGAGGGACTCTGCTAGGGACATCTGATGTAAGGAGGGACTCTGCTGGGAATGCTTGGTGTAAGGAGGGACTCTGCTGGGAATGCCTGATATAAAGAGGGACTCTGCTGGGGGCACCTGATGTAAGGAGGTACTCTACTGGCACCTGTTGTACGGAGGGACTCTACTGGGGGCACCTGGTGTAAGGAGGGACTCTACTGGGGACACCTGATGTAAGGAGGGACTCTACTAGGGACACCTGATGTAAGGAGGGACTCTGCTGGGAATGTCGGATGTAAGGAGGGACTCTGCTGGGAATGCCTGATGTAAGGAGGGACTCTGCTGGGAATGCCTGATGTAAGGAGGACTCTGCTGGGAATGCCTGATGTAAGGAGGGACTCTGCTGTGAATGCCTGATGTAAGGAGGCGCTCTGCTGGGAATGCCTGATGTAAGGAAGGACTCTGCTGGGAATACCTGATGTAAGGACGGACTCTGCTGGGGACACCTGATGTAAGGAGGGACTCTGCTGGGGATTCCTAGTGTAAGGAGGGACTCTGCTGGGAATGTCTGATGTAAGGAGGGACTCTGCTGGGAATTCCTGATGTAAAAAGGGACTCTGCTGGGAATGCCTGATGTAAGGTGGGACACTACTGGGGGCATCTGATGTAAGGAGGGACTCTGATGGGAATGCCTGATGTAGGGAGGGACTATGCTGGGAGTGCCTGATGTAAATAGGGACTCTTCTGGAAACACCTGCTGTAAGGAGGGAATCTGCTGGGAATGCATGATGTAAAGATGAACTCTACTGGGGACACCTGATGTAAGGATAGACTCTGCTGGGCATGCTTGATGTAAAGAGGGACTCTGCTGGGAATGCCTGATATAAAGAGGGACCCTGCTGGGGACACCTGATGTAAGGCGGGACTCTGCTGGGGACACCTGATGTAAGTAGGGACTCTGCTGGGAATGCCTGATGTAAGGAGGGACTCTGCTTGGAATGCCTGATGTAAGGAGGGACTTTGCTGGGAATGCCTTATGTAAGGGGGGCTCTGCTGGGAATGCCTGATGTAAGGAGGCACTCTGCAAGGAATGCCTGATGTAAGGAGGGGCTCTGCTGGGGACACCTGATGTAAGGAGGGACTCTGCTGGGGACACATGATGTAAGGAAGGACTCTGTTGGGGACACATGATGTAAGGAGAGACCCTGCTGGGGACACCTGATGTAAGGAGGTACTCTGCTGGGGACACCTGATGGCATCTGGTGGCAGGAGACGTGGCAAATGACACATTCAGTGTCAGAGAACTCACAGTGCTAATGCCTGTCTCCGTGCAGCAGTGGCTAATTCCCATTCCTCTAATGCCAATGGGCATGCGTGCTGTCTCCGACAGAGGCAAACAAGTTCCGGAACGAACGTATGCACTCATGCACCCATACGAACGTGTGTGCGCACTTGCACACCTATGTGAATGTGTGCGTGAACTCGCGCACGCACATTCACGTCCACCAATCCTGGTGCATGGCACCCTATATAAGCAGAGTCTCTGCCTGATACCAGTGCTGGATCGTCTTCAGCTTTTTCCTGAGTTCCTGATTACTGTGTGACCTGTTACCTTGCTCCTGACAAACCCGGCTTCCTTGACCATTCTCCTGGATCATCCCCTGCCTGTTTTCTACCTCTACTGATTATATAGACCTCGGCTTGGCTTCTATACTATGGCTCTGCTTCCTGATTCTATACCCCGTTGCCAACCTCTGCCTGTCCTTGACTACGAACTTGCCTTCCGTTTATGTACCTTGCTGCCAGTCAGTTGCCCACCTTTGCCTGTTCCTGACGTCGCAGTTGTTCCTGAATCCATACTTACCTGCCTGGCTTCCACTGAACAGTTCTGGTGATCAGTCTTCACGCCTTCCTCCGAGAGGATCCTGTATCTCCAAGCTGCAGCCTTCAGCCTGCAGGCACCTGCACCCTTTCGTTGCCCCAGCACTCCCGGTCCTCACTACCAGGGGTGTTAGGACTGGAACCATGCAAAAGGCCACCCTCAGCATTTCGGACTCCGCTGTAAGGTACGTGACACTCAGGACTCCCACTGATTCTGCATTATGGTGAGTTGAACTATTTTATTTTATATTACAATGTAATAATAGAAATAATACGCTTCAATCATCCTGACACCATACCATACATGCTGGGATGATTGAAGCACTAACACTAGGTGTTTGGAGTTACTTTATCTGCTGATTGTTAAACTTTCTGGAATACACATATTGTGGTGTAAGCCCTTGTACACACGGTCGGACATTCCAGATGGAAAATGTCCGATCGGACCATGTTATCGGATAATCCGACCATGTGTGGGCTCCATTGGACTGTTTCTGTCGGAATATCTGACCGACAAAGTTTTAGAGCTGGGCTCTAACATTTTCCGACAACATGATCCGACTTTGTCCGATCGTTTGTAGAGAATTCCGATCGGACAAAGTGCCACGCATACTCAGATCAAATTCCTAGACCAAAGCTATTGGCTACTAGCCTGAACGTAGTCCCGTCATAACGGAAAAACATCATCACGTTCTGAACGATCGGATTTTCCGACAACTTTGTCCGACCGTGTGTATGCAACACCGGTTTCAGACAAAATCCGTCGGACAAAATCCGACGGATTTTGTTGTCGGAATGTCCGACCGTGTGTACAAGGGCTTAGATCTGGGCTCTCCCTATTTTTTTTTTCTCCCTCCATTACTCGTTTATCTCAGACTCGAACCACACCCCCTTTGAGCCATACCCCATTTAAGTCACGCCAATTATTCAGTTTAAACCACACCGTTTTTCACATCGGCATGCTACGCGCCATGGTTTTCCTTCCTCTCGCTACGTCACGCCTACAAATGAATGCCCCACTCCTAATTATAATAAGACTCTGCCTACAGACAAAAAAGTGTTCCTATACATTTTTTGACAATGTTGGCAACTATGTTGCATACAGTGAAGGTAGTGCCAGAGAAAGGTTTAATTAATCACTAGGCCCCTATAAGGCTTTTTTTTAAGTATTTTCTGTGGAGTGCATTATTGGAAGTCAAGGAAATAAAAACACGTATAAAAGAATTATCCCTTATAACTTGTCAGATGCTGCCTAATGCTGTACATTATGTTACAAGGAGCATTCCAAGTTCTTTAGATTCCAGGAGACTCATAGAACATTCTGACCCCAATTAAGATTAAATTGGCATTCCTAAACTGTTTAAAGTGTTCATGTGCCCTTGTTTAATTGTCACAGGAGATGTAACTTGGCAGCTTCCTGCGCTTTACAATGTCAGATTATCTGCAAACACCCATAGTATTGCATTGTTTCATCTCCCCTGATAGAAAATGCTCAGCTTAACACATGAAGATTTACAATGTATCTAGTTACTTTTATAACTTGGTTTGAAATACACTTTTTTTCTCAGTTCAAGAGCTTACGTTATTGCTTCATGTTCCTCAGAATGACAAAACATTCCTATTTAAAGGAAGAAGAGGGTGTGAGCAGAAATCATGGACGGTTAAGCTGAACAGAAAACAATTAGATAGGGAGTAGGGCACATTTTTTCAAGGCTGAACTATTTATCATGTTAGTAGTTCTCAGATTTGTTCAGTTGAACTACAGGAAGGTATAAAAAAATAAAAAATAATTCTGTTGCTCCAAAGAATGTTCACTGCAACAGAAGACTGCAAATACTTATTTCTAATGTGGGCAGCAATTCTGAACTCCACTGTGTTATACAGCCTTCAGAAAAGTCTTCATCAAATTATACTTCCTTTAGGCTGGGTTCACATTATTGCAAATTAGATGCGGGTTTCTCCGTATCCAATACACATGACAGGAGACTGTGACCAGCTCTCAATGGAACCGGTTCACACAGATCCAAGATGGCTGCGAAGTGAATTGCACAGGAGTCCTGTACATCTTCTGGTCCGTTTTGGGTCCGAATTCAGCTAAATATAAGTCAGACCTAAAACAGGAACAGGGACACACCTGATCCCTGCTGTGTGGACCCAGCCTGAGTGTCAATAGTTGCAAGGTGTGGTTCCACTGACTCACTGCAGTATACAGAAGGGATGTTGGGGCCCACAGGAGCAACCATTGAGTAGAGCAGGGGTCTCAAAACTTTCTAAACAAAGGGCCACTTTACTGTGTTTCAGACCTTGGGGGTGGGCAGACTGTGGCCAGCAGGAATATATTTTTTCTGGCATCAGTAGGAGTAAACAGTGCTTTATCTTTGGTATTCGAATGAGAAATATGCCCCATTGTTGGTGTCAGTGGCAAGAAATAGGGGCAGAAAAATTGGGCCTTAGGCACTGGTGCTGGTGCCACCACACTGCAACCTCGCCCATATACTCTAGTTGTAGTGCAGGAATTAGCCCTGCTGCAAAGCATTGCATCAAAAATTGTAATTAAACGCCCCTATTAAACAGGGGCAGAAAAATTGGGCTAATGGCATCACCCAGAACCAGAAATGTTCTTCCAACATATCAGCGGAGGAGGAAGAGGATAGACAATCAACATAACAGGACAGTCACTCAGCATCAGCATAGGCAGTCTTGAAGGGATGTGGTATTTCAAAAAAAATTATTCGGTTACATCAGCTTCAGGTACTTGGTAGCTGTGGGTGATCCAAGACTGATTCATCTTGATGAAGGTCAGTCGATCAACTGATTCGGTGGACAGGCGCACCCTGTGATCGGTACCAAAGCCACCAGCAGCACTGGAGGTGCGTTCCGAAAGAACGCTAAAGGGGGCCTTGAGAGGCAAGGAAGTCCTCCTCTTCCTGCCTCTGTTCTGCCTCAAGTGCCCTGTCCATTATTCCACGCAGCGTATGCTCCAAGAGGTGGACAAGAGGTATAGTGTCACTGATGCATGCACTGTCACTGCTCACCATCCTTGTGGCCTCCTCAAACGGTGACAGGACAGTGCATGCATCCCTGATCATGCCCCACTGGCGTGGCGAGAAAAAAACGAGCTCCCCTGACCCTGTCCTGGTGCCGTAGTGGCACAGGTACTCACTGATGGCCCTCTGCTGCATGTGCAGCTGCTGCAGCATGGCCAACGTTGAGTTCCACCTGGTGGGCATGTCACATATAAGGCGGTTCTTGGGCAGGTTCAACTCCTTTTGGAGCTCAGCCAGCCGAGCACAGGCATTAAATGATCGGCGGAAATGCACACAGACTTTCCTGGACTGCTTCAGGACATCCTGTAAGCCCGGGTACCTGCCCAAGATCCGCTACACCACCAGGTTAAGGACGTGAGTTACACAGGGCACATGGGTCAGTTGTCCCTGTCGGAGGGCGGAGAGGAGGTTGGTGCCATTGTTGCAAACCACCATTCCTGGCTTAAGCTGGCGTGGCGTCAACCACCTCTCGGCCTGCGCCTGCAGAGCTGACAAAACATCTGCCCCAGTGTGGCTCCTGTCCCCCAAACAAACCAGCGCAAGCACGGGATGGCATAATTTTGCCTGCATACTTGCGTAGCCCCTGGAACGCCTACGGAGCACCGCTGGTTCTAAGGACAGAGCACTGGAAGAGGCCATGGAGGAAGAAGAAGAGGAGGGGGTGGAGGAGAGAGGTGTGTCACAACCAATAGTAGCATTTTGGAGGCGTGGTGGCGGAACAACCTCCAACACTACTGCACCTTGTCCTGCATCCTTCCCAGCTGCCAGTAGAGTGACCCAATGGGCCGTGAAAGACAGGTAACGTCCCTGTCCATGCCTGCTGGACCATGAGTCAGCAGTAATATGCACCTTACCGCTGACCGCCCTGTCCAGTGAGGCAAGGACATTTCCTTCCACATGCCAGTAGAGAGCCGGAATCGCCTTCCATGAGAAAAAGTGGCGTTTGGGGACCTGCCACTGAGGATCCGCACATTGCACAAACTCCCGGAAGGGGGCCGAGTCTACCAACTGAAAAGGCAGCAGTTGAAGTGCTAGCAATTTAGCCAAGCTAGCATTCAACCGCTGGGCATGTGGATGGCTGGGAGTGAACTTCTTTTGCCGGTCCAGCAGCTGGGGCAGGGACATTTGCCTGCTATAATCGGACGTGGGTGTACTGCTAGCAGAGTGCCCGGAAGCACTTGGCTGTGACACACCTAATTCTACACCTTCATTCCTCTCAGAGCAGGTTTCAGAGAGGACTGAAGGTCTAGTGGGGTTGGAGATCCCAGCTAATGAGGAGCAAGGAGAGGTCCGCTTTGTTCTTTGGTGTGGGTCTTTGAGGTACGCTTGCCAACGAGCTGCATGACAGGTCAACATATGTCTGGTCAAGCATGTGGTGCCCAAGCGGCTGAGGTTTTGGCCACGCGAGATACGCTTGAGACATATGTTGCAAATAGCAGCGGTGCGTTCTGATGCACTCGTCTCAAAAAAGGCCCACACCGAAGAACTTTTAGAATAACGCGCAGAGGCATCGCCCTGCACAGGTGGAGCTCTGCGGTGTGATTCAGTCGGTGTGCTGCCCCTAAGCTGGCCCCCGGAGGGCATCCTGCCTCGTTGGACATGTGCCTCCTCCTCCTCCTCCTCCTCCTCTCTCCTACCAGGCACCCACGTGGAGTCAGTGCCCTCATCATCCCCTCCCTCTTCATCGCTGGAGCAAACCTGGCTGTATGCTGCAGCTTGTGGAACATGACTGCCATATTGCTGTCCTTCTTGAGCATCCCCTCTCTCTGCATTCACGCTACTGCCTTCCTCTAGCTGAGTATCATCATCAGAGCCTACAAAACACTGGGCATCCTCCTGGAGCATGTACCCAACACTGTGCTCAAAGAGTTCAGGAGACTCCTCAGGAGGACGTGGTGGGTCTAGGGAAGGAGTCACTGATGATGACATTGAGAGGAGGGAAGACGATGCGTTAGCAGCTGCTTTGCTAGTACCCTGAGACTGGGTGAGAGAGGATGAGGAGGATGAAGAGGGCTTGGTCATCCACTCTACCAAGTCGTTGGCATGTTGCGGCTCAACATGTCCAGCTGCCGAAAAGAAGGACAAGCGTGTCCCATGGCCACGTGCTGATGATGACGATGCACCGCGTCCACGACCAGCACTGTTGTCTCTAGACACAGAGCCTGCTTGCCCTCTTTTATCAGCTCGCGCCTGTCTGCCTCTCCTTGCTGGCCTTCCAGACATGGTAATGGCCTGAAGGGAGTTGGGAAAACCAGCAATTGGGTAGTGTATATTGTGCTGGAGGCACACACAACTTCCACTAACTCCTGCAGATGGCAGATGGCTCAAATAGAGAAGAGCTATGTAGGTGGATATAGCGGTGTATACTGGGTTCAGAGCACGCAGACAGCACGCACAAGCTCCTACCGCGGACTGCAAGCTCTATTTAAAATGAGCAAGATAGTTTGCTATATAGGTGGATATAGCGGTGTATACTGGGTTCAGAGCACGCAGACAGCACGCACAAGCTCCTACCGCTGACTGCAAGCTCTATTTAAAACGAGCAAGATAGTTTGCTATATAGATGGATATAGCGGTGTATACTGGATTCAGAGCACGCAGACAGCACGCACAAGCTCCTACCGCTGACTGCAAGCTCTATTTAAAACGAGCAAGATAGTTTGCTATATAGGTGGATATAGCGGTGTATACTGGGTTCAGAGCACGCAGACAGCACGCACAAGCTCCTACCGCTGACTGCAAGCTCTATTTAAAACGAGCAAGATAGTTTGCTATATAGGTGGATATAGCGGTGTATACTGGGTTCTGAGCACGCAGACAGCACGCACAAGCTCCTACCGCTGACTGCAAGCTCTATTTAAAACGAGCAAGATAGTTTGCTATATAGGTGGATATAGCGGTGTATACTGGGTTCAGAGCATGCAGACAGCACGCACAAGCTCCTACCGCTGACTGCAAGCTCTATTTAAAACGAGCAAGATAGTTTGCTATATAGGTGGATATAGCGGTGTATACTGGGTTCAGAGCACGCAGACGGCACGCACAAGCTCCTACCGCTGACTGCAAGCTCTATTTAAAATGTGCAAGATAGTTTGCTATATAGGTGGATATAGCGGTGTATACTGGGTTCAGAGCACGCAGACAGCACGCACAAGCTCCTAACACTGACTGCAAGCTCTATTATAAAAGATAGATATATTGCTAGCTATATAGGTAAATATAGTGGTGTATACTGCGGTCAGGGCACGCAGACAACAACCACTACTGAAGAGCAAGAACAAAAAATCAGCCGATAGTGTATACTGTGTTGAAGGTACACAGAACACCTACTAACGGCTTCAGACGCCAACACACTACACTAGGCTGCCACGCTGGCGGCCTTATATAGTGTGGGGCATGTACTACACAGCCTGAGCTATGATTGGCCACAGGCATCCTGCCTGTGACCAATCATGGCTCTCCTCGCTGCCGGCACTGTGATTGGCCAAGCATGCGGGGTCACAGTGCATGCTTGGCCAATCGTGAGCCAGCAATGCACTGCGCCATCGCAGTGCATTGTGGGCCGTGAGCGCCACACGAATTTGGCGCGAACGGCACATAACGTTCGGAATTCGCCGAACGGGCGAATAGCCGCTGTTCGAGTCGAACATATGTTCGACTCGAACACGAAGCTCATCCCTACCCCTGGATTAGAGCATGGATCCAGGCATCCAACACACCCAAAAATTTGCCCAAAACTCTATCACTTGAACTCAGCAGAATTTGGACTCACCACCTACTGGAGAGGTAAATGTTTACAGTCTTCTATTGCCGTAAATATTTCTTTGGGTACCTTCCCGACTCCACTACTGTTGGCCAGTAATCTCATCAGTCATTGGCTGAAAGCTTTGGTCAATTTTCCTGATGGGAGGTTTTGTAAGGTACCTTATATCACATCCTGATTGCATGTACAGAAAGTGTGTAGACAAACACTAGGGAGGGTAGCCAGAATTGTCGTTTAGTGGTTGGTGAAAGGAGAGCCTTAAACTTCCCTTTCACCAATATCACAGATTTACCCACTGGCAGACTGACCATCAGCTATTCATTTCAAAGCAGCCTCACATTCTTGGCATCTTGGAGTTCAGGGAGGCTGAGCAGAGGAAAGAGCCAGAGAAGCTGGCACTGGGTGGAGAAAAGCACTGCAAATCAGATAAAAATTAGATTTTGTTGGGGCCTACTTTAAAGTGTAACTCCACATTTGTGGAGAAAAAAAACACCCCCCGGGTGATCTATGTATATTGCAAGGATTATAACAACATTTGTTGTAGATTCCTACCTTTTGTTATTCTGAAGTAATCCATGTGTTTGTCTGTGCCGCTGTACTGAGTGGGTCTAATGGGAGTGGTTTCAGAATTATCAGTCAGCTGTGGCAGCTGCTGGGCCTGCATCCCTTTAGACGTGTTCCTATTGGAAATATCTCAACAAAAAATACATTTTTGTTTCAGGGGATGCCTGAAATCTGACTTGTAACTTAGGCAGGCTTCTGGGAAAATTGGTGAGCCAATCACACAAGCTCGAAATTATGTTTCTGGGGAGTGGTCAGTATGCACACCGTGTACATAACAACTCCATGTAGCCATACTGCTTTGCATTTATAGAAAATGACAGCAGCTGTAGATTGAAAAGGAAAGGTCATTTTCAATAACATTCAATTACAATATGACTTGTGTTGTAATTTGAACACACTATATTTTTTCTTTACTTGCCATTTTTCCCCCCCACGAAAGTAGAGTTACCCTTTAGGGTAAACCTTTTGCTCTTTCTTGCATGTGCAGCCTCCAGAAAAGTCTTCATCAAATCATACTTCCTTTAGGCTGGGTTCACATTATTGCAAATTGGATGCGGGTTTCTCCGTATCCAACTCATACACAACTGTTCTGTGAAGTTGGTTTTGCACAGAGCAGCCCGGATCCTCCTTTTCTCGGGTCCCTGGCTGGAACTCCTGGCACCTCCTTCCTGTTGCATGCCCCACAGCAAGCAGCTTGCTATGGAGGCACCCGAGCCTAGCTTCAGCTCTGTGTATCCATTGAGACACGGTGCTGCGACCCAGCCCCACCCCATCTCGCTCTTGATTGGCTAACTGAAGTTGATTGACAGAAGCGGGAGCCAATGGTACCGCTGCTGTGTCTCCAATCAGCCAATCAGGAGGGAGAGTCCCAGATGGCCAAGGGACTTGTGGACATCGCTGGATAGAAATGGGACTTGGGTAAGTATTACGGGTGCTGCACACAGAAGGCTTTTTATTTTAATGCATAAAATGCATTGAGATAAAAAAAACCTTCTACCTTTACAACCACTTTATGTTTTCACGTGAGTTGGGTTTGTTACCATCAGTGATGCATTGGGCTTAACCTAATAAAGGTGAATTAGCTTTTTACTTTGCAAGGGAATTTTCCCAAGAGATTAATGAATGTGGTGAATTTTTACTTTGCAAAGAGTGCCCAATTACATGCAAGGAAATATAATGCTTTTTTTTGCTTGCATGTGATTGGTTAATCAAAGTCAACATACCTTCCCCGTTTACTGGTTCTGGAAAGTTCCCCTATATGTAATATATGTAATATGTAATATGCAACTTCCCTTGCAAAGTGAACAGTCTATTTACCTTTAGTAAATCAATCCCATTGAATCATAATCATAAAAAGAAAGCGGGGAGACTGAAGGGAAATACAGTCATAAGCACAGAGAAGTGAGTCAAACAGAAAGGAGTCACTAATATGTGGACTGCGGCGACAAGAAATTACATGCAGTATGTTTATTTTACTGACATTCTAGTAGAACTTAGTTTAGCAACATGTAGTATATCCCTATGTGGTACGTCTACATGTCCTACAGTATGTACTCCCTTTTTTAGTCTTTAAAGTGTTACTAAAACCAGGAGGACTTATCTGGTCTCCTGCAGTACACAGAACATGGAAATGCAATTATTTCAGTAGAAATAAACTGCTAAATACCTTTTCTCCTAAGTAATATAAAGCAGTCTTATGACTTCTATCAGTACCTGGTTAAAGCTTGTAGGTGGAGTTTTTTTCATTTTACTCTGACTGTCCTATGAGGCTACATGATCCCTGACCCTCTGTCTGGACAGTGCTGATTGGCCCTGTGCTGATCACATGCAATCTCCAAAGAGAAAAGAAAAACTCTAGCAATACACACGGAACTGAGTATCTGCAGAGCCACTCCAAAGGCTCTGTCTTATCAAGAGATGGATTGGGGACAGTGGAAGATGGGGGTGACCAGAGAAGACAGGATCAAACAGCATTTTTTACACAATGCAGAGGATTAACCCCTTTGGTTCCACAGTGAGTATAACAAGCATGATTTACTGCATACACAGACTGATTTTACTGTTGTGGGTTTAGTAACACTTTAAATTATACTCACATTGTCAGATAAAACTGTATGTTATCATTGCGTAAACATCTTGTCAAAATACATCTACAGCTGAATTTTTTTCATGGCTTAAAGCATTTGTAAACCTCTGGGTGCCTTTCCTTTTTTTTTAAACCTGCAAGGTAAAGGTATAATGTGCTAGTATGCATCGCATACTAGCATATTATATGAAACTAACTTGAAAACGAAGCATTCCAGTGATGCAATGCTATCGCTGGATCCTGCTTCTATCCTCACCTGTCTCCCTTTCGGGTCCGTGGACTCCGGCTGTGTGACTGACCGGAGCCGCAATGACGTCACTCCCACGCATGCGCGGGGGATCCGCCATCATTTACAGCACAGGAGATATTTACAGTACCTATAGGTAAGCCTTGTTATAAGAGTACAAGATTGAAGTTTACAACCACTTTAAACTACAGCGATTTCTGTTTTCTGGAAGGAATATAACTTCTATGTTTTCATTGAGTTCTGTGTTCCCTAGCCTGGGGACAGTAGCAGGACGTAAGTAAATCTGCCCTAATGGTTACAACGTTACAAAAACTTCACATCAAGTAGTGAAGGAAAATACTGAAGTTTTGCTTTAAAGTTATTTAATATCATTATCAAATACAACCTGGATTAAGCAGTAATGTAATAGAAAGAAACGTTCCTTTAGTACATCTTGACAGCGTCATGTTAAGGAAATTTAGAACATATGGTCTTATGAAACACACGGGCCTACAAATTACCGTATATACTCGAGTATAGGCCGACCCGAATATAAGCCGAGGCCCCCAATTTACCCCCAAAAAACTGGAAAACTTATTGACTCGTGTATAAGCCGAGGGTGAGACATGGCTGTCCATCCCTGTGTGTCCGTCCATCCCTGTGTGTGTGTCCGTCCATCCATCCCTGTGTGTGTGTCCATCCATCCATCCATCCCTGTGTGTCCGTCCATCCATCCCTGTGTGTGTATCCATCCATCCCTGTGTGTGTGTGTGTGTGTGTGTGTGTGTGTGTGTGTGTGTGTGTATTCATCCATCCATCCATCCCTGTGTGTGTGTGTGTGTGTGTATCCATCCATCCATCCATCCATCCCTGTGTGTGTGTGTGTGTGTGTGTGTGTGTGTGTGTGTGTGTGTGTGTCCGTGCAGCCTTGTGTGTGTGTCCAGCCTACCTGTGTCCCAAGCCTCCGTCCCGAGCCGCCGTCGTCCCGAGCCTCCTCTGTCCCGTGCCTCCTCTGTCCCGTGCCTCCTCTGTCCCGTGCCTCCTCTGTCCCGTGCCTCCTCTGTCCCGTGCCTCCTCCGTCCCGTGCCTCCTCCGTCCCGTGTCGTGCCGATGGATCGCCGCTCTTCTCGGCGGCCATTCTACGATTCAAAAGCTGCGCCTCCGTCCTCCGCCTGTGATAGGCGGAACACTCAATTTCCCAGCAGCCTGTGTTCCGCCTATCACGGACATCCTCTCATACTCGTCCGTAGTATGAGAATGAACGGATGTCCGTGATAGGCGGAACACTGACTGCTGGGAAATTCAGTGTTCCGCCTATCACAGGCGGAGGCGGAGAAGGAGGCGCGGCTTTTGAATTTTAATGTCCGCCGTCTGTCTGCTCGATACGCTGATCGAGCAGTCAGACAGCGGTGACTCGAGTATAAGCCGAGGGGGCACTTTCAGCCTCAAAAAAGAGGCTGAAAATCTCGGCTTATACTCGAGTATATACGGTAGTGATTTTTTATAAGCATTGTTAGCTGAGTATCAGATTGTTCTTTTAAGAAGTACTGATGTTTGGCAATAAATGTACAGGTTTTAGAAAACTGATATGCCTAAATAATTGTTTTAGCAGCTTAGATAGTGTTTTTATAACAGTTTGCTCCACCAAAGTGTATTTTATAGATGCACTTTACCAGATTTGCCTGCTGTGTCTGCCATAAAAATTCACTAAGAACGTATAGCATTCTCAGAGCAGGGAAGATGAAAAAAAAAATCCTATACTTTAGAAGTCATTTTTACCACACGTATAGATTTGCTTGTATTGTTTCTTTCAATGTATCTGCTTTACCTACCTCAATACTGGCCACTTACACCCCCTTCCTGCCCAAGCCAATTTTCAGCTTTCAGCACTGTCGCTGTTTAAATGACAATTGCACGGTCGTGCTACACTGTACCCAAACAGAATTTTTATCATTTTGTTCCCACAAATGGAGCTTTCTTTTGGTGGTATTTGATCACCTCGGCGGTTTTTATTTGTTTGCTAAACAAATAAAAAAATCTAAACTTTTGAAAAAAAATAAAATAGTTTTTCTTTTGTTTCTGTTACAAAATTTTTTAAATAAGTAAGATTTCTCCTTCACTGATGGACACTGATAAGGCAGCACTGATGGGCACTGATAAGGTGGCACCGATCAGGTGGTACCAATGAGGTGGCACTAAAGATGGGCACTGGTAGGTGGCACTGATATGCAGCACTGATGGGCATTGATAGGTGGCACTGATGGGCACTCATCGGTGGCACTGCTAGGCACTGATAGGCAACACTGGGCACTGAAAGGCTGCACTGATGTGTACTTATGAGTAGCACTGATAGTCGGAACTGCTGGACACTGATAGGCAGCACTGCTGGGCACTAATATGCGGCACTGATAGATGGCATTGATAGGCATCACTGATGGCACTGGTACTGGCAGGCATTGCGGATGGGCCCTGATTGGCAGCTGCCTGGGTACTGATTGCCATTTCCCTGGTGGTCGAGGGTGGCATACCTGGTGGTCCAGTGTGGTGGCAATCTCTTGTGGTCCTGGCAGCATCCTGGTGGTCATGGGTGGGCTGCATTGATAAACAATCAGAACAGCCCCCCCCGTCAGGAGAGCAGCTGATCGGCTCTCCTCTATTCGTGCCTGTCAGACATCAAGGGCTCTTCCTGTTTATATCGTGATGAGCCATGATTGGACACGGCTGTAAAGAGCCTCCGTCAGAAGCTCTTTACCGAGATCGGTTTAGCGGTGTGTCAGACCGACACACCGCGCCACTGAGTGCCGCAGTCGTTCTGGAGGGCCATCATATGATGTCCAACTAGAACGAGAGCCGCGCCGCCCAGCCATCATTTGATGGCCGGCGGGCAGGAAGTGGTTAAAAGGGCTGGTTGACGCCACAAAAACGCACTTAAGATCCATTCCAGATGTGTTTTTGCGTGCACATTTTTAACGTGTTTTTAGCTCGTTCCAGTCTGTTTTTGATACATTTCATGTTGCATTCCATATGCTTTTTTTCTCCTTTTTCTTGATTTTTTTTTTTTTTTTTTTTTTTACTGGATTGGAGTCTTGTGCTTTTTTTATGAGTTCCAGTGCATTCCGTTGCATTTTTGATACCTTTTTACTCCAATCCAGTATAGTCCAGTGCAAGAAAAATGCTATGTTCTATTTTTTTTTTTCTGAAACTGGAAAGCCCTGGAACTGACTGCACTGGTGTTAACTATGCCATTGGAAACCATATAACCTACTTTCTATGCGTTTTTGATGCAGAAAAAAAACACACTGGACTGCATGTGGTGTGAACTGGATCTAAGCCCTTGTACACACGGTCGGACATTCCAACGGAAAATGTCCGATCGGACCATGTTGTCGGATAATCCGACCGTGTGTGGGCTCCATCGGACTGTTTCCATCGGAATATCCGACCGACAAAGTTTTGGTGTAATAGCAGGGTTATTTTTTGAGGTGGAATTAAAAAAACAGGTTCAATTGAAAAAAAAAAATTCTATTTTAAACTCATTATTTTATTATTTGTATAGTTGATTCACTAAATGGTACCCAATTTTATTGAACATTTTATTTTATTTTATTTGATTGATTCAAAGGCCCGCAGTGTGCTGGCATTTGCTTTTACAACAGCTTTTTATAAACAGCTTATGAAAAGTTTAAGGAATATGTTATGTCAACATTTCATATTCCTGATATGTTTGTTGTACCATGTAATTGAGTTAAAAAGTATCCTGTTCTTTGTATTTTTGTATTGCTTTACCTTTGTGGATTATCTGGTGATCCTGCTAGTCACTCGGCTTTCCTATTTCAAACTGACCACACTAGGCATGAAAGCACATCTGTCCCAGTGTGGTCCATTTTCTGGCTGTGCTGGGAGCACAGCCTGCCTGTCCTCCAAGGCCTGTGCTGACACACTCCTTATACAGCCATTCACTGGGAAAATCAATGTACTGCTGTTTCTCCACCTCTACCTCTCTTCGCCTCTCCAGTTATGCAACTGATAACAGGGATTATGTGATCACTTATACCAAAAGGAAAATGGTATTTCGATTTTTTTTTACTGTATATACTGTATACACAAAAATTTGTTTTCATTTCTATTTTAAGCCGAGTTTTATAAGGTATGAGTCCACATATACATTAGGTTGAGGCCCATATAAAAAGCTTCCAATATTTACAATCCAATGGTGAGATTCTTGTCCTGGTAGGCCCAATGTAAATGTTCCTTTTACAACTTTTTTTTAAGGGCCCTGCGAGCATTTAACTGCTTAAGGACCACCTCACGCTGATATACGTCGGCAGAATGGCACTGCTGGGAATAATCACATACCTGTACGTGATTCTTTAAGTGCCCAGCCGTGGGTCGCTGGTGTCCCAGCGATCAGGTCACAGAGCTGAAGAATGAGGAGAGGTCTGTGTAAACAAACTGGATGCTTAAACAACAGTGTATTTTACTGTGAAAATATTCAAAGAGGTGATTACAGTAATTGCTCTGTCATCCCAACATAGGACGGCAGTACAATGGGATTCAATTTAAACAATATCAAACAATATACATATAGATAAATACCCGGGAGCTCCCCTTACTTTTTAAGCTATGCGTGAGATCTCACTTAAAGTACTTGGTCTTTGGTCTTCTTGTCTTCACTAGCTAAAATAATTCCTTGTGATTTGTAATCCACAGGTTAAAGTAAGTTAAGTTGAGGTAAAGGTGCTCCTGGTATAACTTCAGTACTTATACTACAAGGCTTGGGATATCAGAGTAGGTAGACCTCAAGCCTGCTCAGTGTCAGTTGCTCTGCTCATCCTCCATGGAACTATAAATCCCAGTGAGGCCTGTGTATGAGTCTAACTGCGTGTGAAAGTTAACAAACTGTGGGCCGTAACCCGCTCACCAATTGGATCGGAGCTCTGTGTAGTAACTTTGGTCCAGTGACTGCAGCTTGCTTCTCCGTCAGCTGGCCCCATTGCTCCGCTGGGTGAGCCCGGTCCTCTGCTGCTCAAACGAGTGTCTCTGGATCTCTCCAATCCGGTCACTGTCTCTCTGGCACCATTAGGTCACTCGCCCAAACAAGCGAGGTTGCGCTCCGCAAATCGCTGTGGGCCCTGTCCCCCGGGAGGGCCTTCACACATCCTCACAGGCTGGCCATGGGATCCCAAGAGACCTAAAATGGCTGCTCAGGGTCCTTTTATGTCCTATCCAGCATGCACTGCTAGAGAAAGTGTTCATGGGTAGGTAATCAAGTCTCCTGGGTAAAAGGGTCAACCTTCTGATCAAAACAACAGTCACTTCCTGTATATGTCTTTTTTGTTTTCTTCAAAGCAGTAAACATTTAAGTTCAGTACCAGTATTTGGCCGCTAGATGGCGCCAAATACTAAGCCATAGAAACGTCCATAGACTTTTGATTATTACATGGAAACACACATTAATAAACAAGCATGTCAGCGCTGCACTTCCTTCTGTGGCTCTTTGTGACAGAGCCAATACTACAGAGTCCTGTGATGTGAGTTGGATGTATTCAGTAGAGGATATATGAGGCTGAAGAAAGTCACGTATACCATTGGATTGCAATTGTTTTTATCCACATACGGATGATTGATTGTGATGAGATTTCTGAAGAGGCTCAATCAATGAAACGAGGAGTTTCCTATATCACACGCTTAATGGTCACTTGTTGGCCGAGGCTATCTGGTGAGCGCATTTTATTACCACTTCGGGTGAAGCACTATTGATTTGAGATTTTGGAGCACAAAGAACCTTAGAAGCACGGTGTTGGAGCATATATAGAAAAATTCTTCACAGTGCCTTTTATGGACTTTTTAGAGTTACTTATTCATTGTGCACTTCATTAATTGTATTAACACTGTTTATGAATTTTCACTTATTATTTTGTCAAATTGCGCCCTTTATAAAAAGAAGAACCTGCTCCAGGTATCTACTTCCTAATAATCGCTCCCCTCTCCAGGCATGGGAGCAGCTCAATATGCAACCATATGCACAAATTGAACAAAAAGGTCCAATGAAAATGATTTCTTTATTGTTATAATAAATCCATGCAGCATGGATAAAACCACTGACGCGCTTCACACCGTTATAGCAGGTGCTTATTCATTGCTGTGAATAAGCACCTGCTATAACAGTGTGAAACGCATCAGGGGTTTTATCTTTGCTGCATGGATTTATTATAACAATAGAATTCGTTTTCATTGGAGTGCGGTCATCCGGACCTTTTTGATCAATTTGCTCCCTTTATAAGTAATATTTTACATCGGAAATCATAGCTGAATATAAAGCCGACCATATCCCAATTGAAATTGGCTGCCTCTACTCCACAGAAGTCACTTTT